>NW_028263373.1:4810736-5115736 GCF_051168715.1 Poecilia mexicana | reverse complement strand
GCCAAGCAGACTTCATAGTAGTGTCCAAAGTTGACAGGCAGGAAACAATGGTTGACATGGCAACGCCAAGCTAAAGGAACATTGAGAACAGTGAAAACAAGTGGTTTAGTAAATATTGAGCCCTTGAAAAGCCAAAGATAAGTTGTCAAGGCTTCAGTGGGACGAGGGATCACCAGAGCACTCAGGGGGACGCCCTTCCACTTTACAAGAGTGGCTATTGCAAAATTCAGAAAGAAACAATTTACCCAGAGGAGCACATTCTTTAGAAACACCTTCCATCTGGCAGGCTGCATTAATTTGCAATATGATTGTTATGCAACACAGTTGCTCGAATTTGAATCAGAAACATGTCTCCCTTCAGCAGAAGCTCTGAATTCAAATTAAGAAGAAAACGACTGACAAAATCAAACTATGTGGTCATTTATCTACATTTTATTTACATTAGAATTGGTATCATGTTGTTTTTGCTGTTTTTGAAATGTTAGATTTGGTGGTTCATTATCAATTGTGTAATATCGTCATCAAAAAACATCTGCTGTGATATTTCCCATCAGTGTCCCTTGGTCGAGACATGGTAGGAGTCATGGCTTGTGTATTTTTTTTATGGGGTCCAGTCTCTTGTTGTCCCCTAAAGTGTCTGGAAAGCGTGCCGTTTCCATTACAGCCTGTCTCGTTTTACTGTAGTAGTATGTTTGTGCGTGGAGAGCCAAGGTTTAGAGGCGACCTCTGTAGCCTCCAAAGCTTTTGTGTGTGTTTGTGTGTGAGGAGTGTGTGTGACCCTTCTGGTTACACACATGGGCTACATGTGGAGCTTCAAAGACTCAGCGAGTCACTTTGACGACTGGCAGTCGGTTATCGCTGACAGGAAAGCAGAGGGAGGCTGCCAGGCACTGGGTTCCAACTAGTTATCTGGATGACTGTTGTTGCTGAGAAGTAGGATAATAGGGGAAGCCGTCAAATTGCTGACTTGCTGACAAATTGGAAGAAATACCATAGTGGATCATCATATTTGGAGCTACAACGTGGAGTCCCTGTTTAGACTTAGACTTAGATTTTATTTTATTGTAATTGCACAAAGAAACAGAAGTGAAATTGGCAATAAAATGTCATCGCTTGGCCACCGAAGCACACACAAAAACACAAGTGTGCCTATAACTACATAATAAACAAATAATAATGTTTTGCTAAATATATCCAGCATAGTATTTTTCAGACAGTCTTAATGATGGGATTGTTGAGCAATTTGATGTTGTTTTTCTGAGTCTGGCTGTTCTGCAGCAGATGCTACAGAATCTCCTGCCAGATGCAAACCGGATGAACAGACCATTTGATGCTTGATGTTGATGTTCATTAAAAACATTTGTTTCACCACAAAAGATTAATATCAGGAATCATTATTTAAACCTGAATTTCTTTAGTATTTTCCTGAAGATAAAAACAGGAGGCAATGACAAAAATTACATCTAATAGCTCACCTTATCTCTAAATTGATTGAGTAATAAGATGGGTCATTTTCCAAGGGGATTCCTGGTCTACAGTTCTGTGCACCAAGAAGGAACAGTAGAGAGCTGGTGACAGTGGCACAGATGGTCTAAGCATGTCCATGTAATCAGATCCAGGAAAAGCTTCATTCCCGTCTTGCATGGTGTTGCATTTATGGCGTCATGGGATTTGAACCTGGGAACTTCTTGCAACAATGCCAACCACTGAGTCACAACAACCTAGTATTTTTGCTTTACAAACATGTCTCTCAAAATTATGAATAAAACATGTGAAATGGTCAGAAATCTTGACTTTTTTTTTTTTTGAAAATGTCAGCACTACACATGTGAGTGCAGATGAGGTTCCTCAGTAGATTCTTTGAATAACAGATGAGGTGTAGAATTCAGCCTGTGGCACTTTAAGAAAGCACTTTCTCATGACACCTTTTACTAACTTGGGACTGCACCATTTTTAAATGTGTGATTCAGTGGCTTATGAAGTTGATATTGACTGAATTTTTAGCGGCAAGTTGCTTAAAAGGGTGCTTGGTCAGAATTAATCAGTTTTTATTTTGCTACTACACAGTTAGAGATTCAAACATGAATGTCAGAGTGCAACAGAGGTTTTCAGCTTTTATGCCACTTATTTTTAATAGTACAAGATGATTCATGTGAGTCTGATTTAGGCCCTTTTATGACTAAGGCATGTTGGGTTTCTCTGACCGATCAGGCATTGTTAGTCACCTCTGTAGTATCTCTGCGGTAAGTTTATCTCCACATGGTTTTTCTCTTGTGCACATTAAAAGAAGATTTCTTGATCCAGGCCTGCTGTTTAGCATTAGCATTTGACCTCCTGTTTCAGTCTGTAAGAAGGGAAAAAAATCTTTCTTCTGGGAAAGCCCTTCATTAACATTTATGAGAAACCTTTTGGACCATCTTTTTTTTCCCTTTCAGCAATAAACATAAGCTTGTTTTTCCCATTTTTCCATACAAGGCTGTCCAGTATGTCTAACTTCACATACTGTGGAGGTTCTTTTGGGAAATCCCTTTTAACCGGGCATTAGTCAATACCATGCATGGCAAAGTGACTTTCCTCTTTTGGGACTATTTCCAATTTCATTCTTTGGAAAATGTGGGTGTAGCCGTGGTGTTATGATGGTGTTTCCTCTTCACAGAATGTACTTTTTCCATTTTTGCCACTTTTATGGAACGCTGGACAGAACAAAGGCAAACATCTGGTGGAACACCTCAACAATGAGAAGAATGCAGATGTGAAAGTGCATGAACAGATTTTCTTTCAACCTAGGCAATATGCACGGCTTCAAAAATTACTCACGTTCACAAATATTAATGAAATATTAGCTGCATTATGACCTGGGCTTTGCTAATACACAGAAAATGCATTTGTTTTTCACATTCTTCAGCTTGAGCTGCTTGTTAAAACAGTGAATCAACTAATCATGTCAACAACTCAGTTCAGTTGGACTTCGAGTCATAAAATAGTGGTAGTGAAGATGAACCACTGAACTTCGAACCAAGCATCAGACTGGGGAAGAAAATCTCCCAGAAAAGTAGGAAATATCCAATGAGCATGAATTCTGTGAACAGTAACACTTTGCTACAGTCAGAGAACAATGAGCATAATGTTAGCATTAGCGGTAGCTAAAATACCCTCTTGTTACAGTTGGATTGGGCTTAATACAATCTCTAGATGCAGAACACATTGGATCTTTAAGCATAATGGGCTACAGGAGCAGAATTTCCACCACTTGATGTAAGCAAAGAACAGGAATCTGAGGCCTCAGTTCCCCCCAGCTCCCAAATATTTGACAACGACTGATCAGAAAAATATTTACTTGATCTGATGAGTGATCTGACAGGTTTCAGCTGTAGAACTTGGCATAAACATCCTGTCTTTCAACAGCTGTTTGGGGTGGTGACTTAATGGTGTGGAGGAATGCTTTTCTAGAACAGATTTCCTCCCCTTGAATCCAACATAGCAACAACACAGCCTTCCTGAGTGTAGTGGTTGGCTATGCCCATCCCTTCATGAACACATCTTCAGATGGTTACTTCCGTCGGCATAAAGCATCACAAAGATAATGAGTTCACTGTCCTCTGCAATCCTCTACCGTCACTGGATCTCAGTCCAATTGTTCACCTTTGGGATGTGTTGAAACTGGAGATCTACAACATGAATCTGCAGCTGATAAGTCAGCAGCCACTTCTTGATGCTACAGTGTCAAAATGAACCAAAATCTTAGAGGACACCTTGTTGGATTTTGAATTCCAGACAGAGTCTAACATTCCCACTATTACTATTACTGCTTGCCTTGTACACCTAATAAAGTGGCCAGTAAGTGTAAGTGATGCAAAGAAAAATAAACAGTGTCAGAGCACATGGTGAGAGGAGTTTGAAAAGGAATAGTTACTTTCTCATGTAGTCCTCATTTATACTGAGGTTCAGATTCTCCCATCTGCCTCTGTGAATCCTCCCTATGCCTTTCCTGACCTTTGAGCCTGGGATTCCTCTATTTCACATGAAGCCAGCACCATACATAAAGAGGACTCCCTTCATGGGAGTTAAGAGGAAGAGAGGGAAATCCTGCAAGGAAAACTTTAGCTTTATATGACTCACTCAAACTCTCCGCCTCTTCCTTTGACCCTCTCTACTCCCCAAACACCAGGCATATTCCTCCTCGCCTTGAAAGGCCATGATAAGTCAGACTCTGGGCCACATAAATCCAGAGGAACCATATAGATTCTGTGTGGTTGGACATTCTGTTCTTTGCCCCATCTTTGGCCTCACAAGTGCTGAAAAGTTTGAACTGTGTCAGAGCTCTAGGTAATTTTTTACTTTGGCTTTCCGGGGGCCTCCAGAAAATGGAACTAAAACAAACACAAAGGGGATCCCTACTCAAACCATCTCAATTGAATCATTTTTTGTACACGTGAGGCACATGTCAAGCTTTACTTCTGTCAGGCTAATAAGAGTTTGTTGGCCAGAGGTCTGGGAAAGCCTCACAGGCTTTGGGAAAAATATTTCTTGTGACAGTTGTCATGAATTCCAATTTCCATTTAGCTGTGAATTGTCCAACATCTTCCAAAACGTTTTTTTTTTTTTTCCGCACGTCTCCTGAAGGTTGAATTGTTTTGCTGTCTTGCATCAGCTCAATATTTTAAATTTTGAACCATCAAATTTAAGTTTTGCACAACTTTTGCTTTATAAAACCATTTTCTAATATAAAAACAGAGCTTCAGCACTTTGAAATGAAACTGCTTTATGCAGAACACTGTAGTTGCATGCTTTATTCAGACTCTTGGATATGATGCAAGACAGAGTGTACATTTGTTTACTGGTTTTGTTATTTCATACATTTGTTATCTGTTGGAAATTGCTTTTTGTGTAAAATACTGAGTACTACAGTACTACTTTAACTTCGTAGTTACATTTAAACTAATGCAAATCATTTGGAAAAAAAAAAGAATGTTCTGCTGTCATAGTGTTGCAATTAACTTAAAGCTTAAGCTGGATAGAGCCAAAGGCATTCAGTAACTGATTTCCATCTTTTACTTTCATGTTGGTTGTTTTCATAATAAGTTGCCATTTTTGGCATGAAGAACATTTTCTATGCTTATTTTTATACTCATGTACTTTGTGTTATTTCACAAATAATTAAAGAAATATGTTTTATTCATGAGAAAAGTTGATTAGGCCACACCCATGTTTTTGCATGAGAACTTCACTAGATTCACCCCTATCTTGTGGATTACTTGTTTTTAGCACTGTAAATGTTAAGTATTTGTTCAGTGTTTGAAGGCCTGACATTGAAAACGCTCACATTCTTTTCCTTTAAGAAATAGCAGCCAGTCCTGACGTCCTATTAACCTGCATTGCTGCAAATGTTGGCCTTTTTCCCCCGCACAAACATCAGTTCAGCATGAATATTTGGCCGAGTATTTGGAGTATAATAAATCTTCCCTCTTGTGGTAGCAATACTTTTAAAGAACTATTGTTTTATAGGACCTGTTTTGCCAACCAGTAATGAAATGAATTTCTCCATGAGATATAGCAGTTTATTGGTTTTTCCCACTTGTTTGGGTACAGAGGTTCAGTCTGCAGGGGTCAGATCCAATAAACATGGAGGAGTCTGTGCCAAGCAGGGATGTGTTTGCTAAAGCCCCCCCAATGTTTTTCTCCGCAGCAGAGGCTCAGGTCCATTCATAAGCTGCTTTCTCTATAACTCGACTGTCCAGCCGTTCCTAGCCTGCAGCTCTGCTGTGTTTGTGGAGCCATGACATTGCGGGTTACGCAGAAGCATATCTCTGCAGCCCCGCTGATCGGAGCAAGTCCTTTATTTGCTCTGGGACACACACTAGACTTGTCAAACATACTCATATTTCTGTTTATTTTTCTAGTGTTTGACCTTGGTTCGGTGTCTACGTGGGCTACGCTGTGAGCAGCAAGATGTCACTGTACAAAATGTTCATTGAAGAATACAGTGCTTTGTCGTTAATTAAATCATGAAAAGAAAATGTTGATAGATATAAGATAAAAAAAAACATATTTTTATATGACCATTTTGCCTCCATCTTATAATGAAAAAAACATTTTTTTTTTACAAATAAAAGTTGGAAGCTTTTATTTGTAAGATTCCATCTTACAAATAAAATCTACAAATTGTAAGAGGCGACTGCGTATATAACACAGACAGTTAGGGCATCTCTTATCTAAACATTAAGTTGCTACTTCCTTTGCCATTGAAACTGCTGTGTGTGATAAAGCGTTGCCATATCTAGTCAGGAACCATTAAGGTACACCTCGGCCTCTCAGCAAACAAAGGGAACCGTCTCTATGACGTCCGCTTTGCTGCGCCTCAAAGGTTCAAATCTTCTTATCCGTTTAGCTGTTGCATAGTTGAAAACATTTATGTGTTCATTTTGAATTCCACTTGCTTGATTGCCCTGAACTGGAACCATTATTCCAATTTTGTTCTCCATTGCTCTTTGAACTTTACATGAAGCCTCTGATATCAGTAAGTCTCATCACTGGTGCCTAAAATCTCCAGCCAAAGTTCCAGTGATGACGCACAAAGTGCATGCATCAAGCATATGTCTGCCTTATTCAAATAAAATCAGTTGGCATCCCCCCTCAGGTGTTTTATCATGTCCTTTGACATTTTAATGTCAGTGAGTGCTTTGATAAACAAACTTTGCACTTTAATCAGTTCTTTATAAAACTTGGATGTTCTCAAGTTAGTTTTTTGTTTGTTCATTCTTAAAGCTTTACATATCTAGTTTACTCACTTGTGTGTTGCTTCTTCTTGGCTTGATGTTTCTCAAGGAAACTAAATGAAAGCTGATAAACTCTAACACTGAACTGTCTATCAGATTTTTAATGAATGTAATAATTTGGCTAACAGTGACAACTAACAGTCATTCAAGTAGGTTAATCCCTTTGTGTTTGAGTCTGAGAGGAATGCTGCATCCCCATTATACTGGAGCGTGGGACTCTGTTGTCTGGTCCAGGGAGGCTAGGATGACCCTCAGGAATGCTATTGTTGTGTTCTCAATTCCCTTTTCCAAGCGAACCATGCTCTATCAGACTGATGGTCCTCTTTAGCAGAATGCGATATCCACGGGTTCCAGGGGCAAGAGAGGGGAGAATTGCTCCATAAAAAGGCCCAAATAAAAGGCTGTTCTCTCTGCTCCTTCTGTGCTGTCCTGTGTTGGAACGGCAGGAATGTGGCAGGCAGACCGGCTGGCCCTCAGAGCCGTCAGCCCCTAATGAATTTTAAAAGGCCTTTTTCATTCAAAGTAGGGTGCTGACTAACAGCGTGTCGCCTGGCCAAGCACTCAGAGGGGAGAAGAGGGGAGTGAAGAGGAAAAGTAAAGGATGGGAGGAGGGAGGAGGAGGACTGGCAAAGTGAGTTAGCACCTAGACAGTCTTTGGTATTGGATGTCCCTAACAGTAAGAGATAATGGTCACTCTGCATGAGAAGACACTCTGGAAGCATTCTTGACCTCGCCACGAGGGTCCAGAGAGAATAGAGGGAATGTGGGACAAAAAACAAAGGAAAAAAGGTGAGATGAGGGTAAATAGGTTAGACATACTCTACTGAAAAAGGCATCTTACAGGGTGTTGCACAGACGTTTCTGGGTCAAAATGTGTTTATTTTGTTTTGAATAGAAACCTATCCAAACCTTATGGGTCATATGTGAAATTGCTAATACTCAAATGTTAAATAATAAATTTACTATTATAAATCACTTTTTTTTTTGGAATGCTGAATTTAATTTCACTAGACACAAACTGGACTCAAGAAATCACATAAACACAACCTTTCTTACAACAGTTAGGCTAAATGACCAAAGACAAATGCTAAACAACAATGTGGATATTGATCAGCCTGGAAAGGGTTACAAAACCATAGGTAAGACTTTGTATCCCCACAAATCATTATGAATACATTTATCCACAAACGAACACTGTTCAAACATTGAATATTTGTCAACCTGCTGCATTTAAGGAATTATGCAACCATCCATTTAGGAGGTCAGAAAAAAACCCAAAAATACAGTAAGTCACTGCAGACTTTTAGAAAGTATTCGGAAAACTGACTAGACACAAAAAACATTATACATTTTTACCCATGAGGTCTTTTGGACCCCAGGAGTTTTAATTCTGTGCATGGTCCAACAGCATGCACTGATCTTGCTCTTATGAGTTGCTTTTTTTTTGTAGTTCCGGGAACTGACGGTCTGATGGGACAACCCTGCTTCCCTGTGGTACTGGTGTGACATCTGCTGCACTCCTCCTGAGCATTGTGCTAAGACTGCAAGAGGGTTAAGCAAAGTTTAGATGTAAATAATATTGAGAAATTCCATATTGGATGCCCTCTACATCATTTTTTCCAATAAATACTTCAAAACATGGACATATGTACTTTTAATCTTTTTAGGATTCTCTAGGTGTTATTGGTTGAAACAAGATAAGAAAAACACATGTGCTAATTTTTAGCAATTAAGACATGATGAAAAGAGACAAGCCAAAGAAATAACTGAAGGGAAAAATTCTTTTGCACAACTCTGTAGATCCTCACTATTTTTTGCACTTGTGAATTTTTGCCAAGCATGTGGGTCTCAGAAGTCAGTGGAGAAATGCATAAATTTTAAGCCTAATGTACTTTAATTGGCAGTGTGTCTGTGGGGAATGTTTTAAACCATTCTTTCGGAGACGTTTGACAAAACCCATCAATCTTTTTTTTTTCTTTAAACCAAAATGAGAATAGAGTTACATTTGAAAAAAGAATTTGCTGTCACCATGAGAACACCTGCTGGTGTCTTCTGACAGGAGCTTGGCTTTGACTTCAACACTATATGGCAGAGATGTGAGCTTAGGTTATACTTGTACATGCTGTAATAGTGCATTATATATATATATATATATATATATATATATATATATATATATATATATATATATATATATATATATATATATATATATATATATATATACACATACATATGATCTCATTTTTCTCATTAGTTACAATCATCGTTTGCATCAGTATTGGTCAAATAGGTAAAAATGTGGCAGTACTAATAACCAATTTTTATTTACATGTTATTGCTGTTTGCTTAGGAGCCTCCAAAATGAGCCGAGTATTGTGGGAATATGGATGGATGGACAGTTTACATTTTACATGACATCTTAAGGATTTTTGCGTGTAACTTGTTTTTTCCCCCTTTCAAATAAGTCGGTATTTAATTACAGCTGGAAGTGGATGAAACCTTTTGTCTCGCTCATTCTTACTTTTCTTTTAAATTTGAACATAAAGTTTATTTGCAAATGTGTCAGCACATTTAGGAGATACCATACAGTTCAGTGGTGAGGCAACGTTATCACACTTTGGGTCACATTATTCTCAGTCATGTCACAGGAAATACTTGAGTGTTGAAAGAAGGGAGTCTCATTTATTTTACAAAATTCCAAAGAAGAAGAATTATTCAACAAGACCAATGAGATAAGAAAAAAGCATTCAAAAAACATCCCACTGGAATAGACCCAACATATGTGACCTTGGTGGAGGAGAGACTCGCTCAAACATTTTTACTTAAGAAATGTTTTGATGGACTCATTTAGATGAAGCTGATAATGTTCGATGAATCACTGATTGCACAGGAAAAATGTGCAACCGCCACTGAAATGACACACAGACACAAAAATATGCTAGTTGAATGAAAATCAAGCATCTTACCCACCTGGCTTCCTCTTAATGATCCTTTTCATTATGTGTTTTTCATTTTGCAGGAAACAATTGATTGATTCCTACTAAATAAAACCAAAGGTGATTTGGCAGTTCAGGAATAGAAATGAAAAACAGCTGGATTTGTTTCTACCTGTAGTTATTTTGCTGCATGCTGTGACTTTTAGAACATTTCAGAAACCACCAACGATTTGTGAACACGGTTCAAAGCAGAGAAGCATGCTGTGTTCTTTATGAGTGAGTGGAGCAATAACGAATAATCTATGTTAGTTACGCCTTAGTACATCTCAACAACACTGTTGATCACTTGTGGTCCCTATTGTTCTTCATCTGAGAGGGTCCTCATGCTTAGACACAGCTTGGAAAAATGCTGGGTGCAGACTGTGCTTCTTTTGACAACTGAAAGAATTGCAACTAGTGTAAGGAACATCTTCTACACTGCTGCTTTTCGGTCATCAGGTATGACCTTCAGGTTGCAAGTTTAGGGTCAAGAAAAGGGCAGCTAACATCACTCCAGACCCCACACATCCTGGACACAAACTGTTTAGACTTTTACCTTCAGGTCGGGACTATTTGCAAAAACAAACTGCTACAGAGAGATTCTTGTGTCTCTGATGAACACTAACTGGAGTTCCCACCTATTCTGCTGGGAATCAGCAACATACATTTTTTTTTATTTTTATTTTTATTACCCACCAAATTCATATACTTGTTTGAAAACAACACGCACACTGAGAGCAAAGTAAACAAAAGCAAAATTTCTTGTTTTTATACCAAAAACGCTGATTCTGATTCTGGTATTTTTTGCACAGAGCTCTGCCTGTGCTGTGCATAGGAAATTAAATCTGTGGATTCAAAGGGGAGAGAATGGTCTCTGATCCCCGCTGCATTATCTAGAAGCACAAGCAGTGTACCTGGATGACCTCATGGTTCGGTATTTCATGGCTGAGGAGAAGCAGAAGCAATGTTACACAAAATCACTCTGAGCAATGGGCTGAGGTCATAGTGAGATAGGGCTTGTGGAAACACTGATGCTCATGGTAACATGGAAAGTACTCCCAGAGGAACCCCAAAAAGCAGGACAGTAAAATCTCTCATGGCGGTCCGACAGGAGAGCAGACTTATTGGCAGCTTTTTGTGTTTAGTTGAGGTGATATGGAGACAAAATGTGGATTTCCTCTAATCTTACTTCAGGCGATTCACATAAGAATGCATCTTAATGTTAAGCCGGTGGAATGCCTGAACTTTCTCCTTATAAATTTATGAAATGCAGGTGGTTCTGAAACAGGAGGAGAGGAAGAGGCATTTCATGAGTTCGCGATGATCTTTTAGCATACCTATTTTCCCTGGTCACTGCGTCGTAAAACTTTTAACGCGCTTCCTACTAAATGACATCATGACCAGGCTCATTTAAATGATGTAATGGCATCCTGCAGGATAGAAAGTGTTTAGTTACCAATCTCTGCAACTATCCTTTTTTAAATATGTTGAACAGTTGAACCTGTTCATTTTTTTAATCATGTGAAAAATGTATCTTTTAAAAACTGAGTCTTATCATTGCATTGCTCTGTATTAAAAAAATGGCTTGAGGTAGCGATTTCCCAATTTGGAAATATTGTCCTCAGTTCCAGTCTGAGTCATCAGGCTAGGAATTCTTTGAAATTTGTCTTGATTTGTGAAGTCAGAAATTCAGCAACTTTAAAGGGCAGTGTAAGAAGATAAAACCTGACATCAGTGAAACGTTATCTGTAGTGGGACTGAGTCCCACTTACCTGACTCACCTGTGATGTTGGTGATGTGTTAAAGCAGGGCAGCATTTATATAGTGCTCCAGTCCAAATATCCAAATCCGTCTGTCCTTCACTGTGGACATCATTGTAAATGGTGGAAAAAAACTTAAGCTTTGACTTAGGATGTTAAATAAAAATTAAAAAAATAAATATCTGAGCTCTTTAGCACAGTTGCCATATCTGCACATTTTCCATCTGTGCAAGCAAACAAAAGTACATGTTTAATATCTGGCAACAGAGGGCTAACTGGGGGTGTGGCTATCATAAAATAACATCACTTCGATACTAATCATTTGAAAGTGGCTTGATTATAAGACCGTGATCTGATACCTGGAGGATCTCACAGTCTCAGAATTTCAGTTTTGTTTTGTTAACAATGTATCGTTTTCTTTAAATCTTTGCTCTGTTTCAGACTGAAGTGATGAAAGAGGCTCTAAAGGATCTAAATTTGAACATAGTGGAAATGACGGATGAGAATGCAACGCTGGATGGAGGAGACGTTCTGTTTACAGGTAGGTTTCAGTTTCAATCTGAGTACTCATGGATTTTCATCTGAGGCTTTTCTTCTGTGCTTAACTTTGTCTAATTATGGTTGACTCATAAGCCATCAAGGTATGTTGTAATCTAATTACTGTAAATATAAACTTGATCCAGTAAAAACACATCCTATCCCTTTGATTTAGGGAAGATTATGGTAAAAAAAAAAAAAAGGTCTATGAAAAAATGTTTTAAAAGTGACTTGTTCAGCTGTTATGGCTTGAAATATTTTAGGACTGTATGATGAATAAATACTTTCCTGTAGGATGCACCATTTGACTTACACATATCATGTATAGTGCACCTAACTGTTAGTTAACATTCTGGTGCTTCATTAGTTGGACTTGGACATTTGGACTTTATTCATGTTCACTTTAGTACATAATAACTCAGATGACCATCGCTTTTCATGTTGTAATCAAATATATTTCACTTTATTTAAAGTGTATGCCTTTAGTTACATTTTTCAGCAAGGCACCTGCAGAGAAAATATACACCACTTTGATCTCAAGGTAAGAAAGTAAAAGTATAAGTGGCAAGTAAACGGGAAATTGCAGAGGTGGATGAAATAAAAGAGCTCCTATATTCCATATGTGAGCAGACGAGTCAGTGCCTTTGACCATGTCTCTGTGTTTTTGAATTCTCTAGAAAAACACTCCTGTGTGTGACCTCCATGACCTGGTGGCCCTGTGCACACACCGGAGTTTCACCTGTAGTAAAACTGTTGTGTACCATCCTGCTGATCAGCACAGCTGTTAAATGTGTTAGGCAGCAGCCGACAAAACCGATGAACACAGTCAAATCAGAAACATGGTGGTCTACATTACACTCAGAACATTGTGTTACACTCCGTGGCGATGTAAAATGTGGGTCAGTGGCGTCTTCACTGCATGAGCCAGATGGAAAAAGTACAGTACACCTAATTGAGTTTCTAGACATTGGCTCTGTGGTGTCTTTCTTTTCAGCTGAAATCGGTTTCACATGGTAGGGTAAGAAACATTTCCTGCTGGCAGGGCCCAGACTAATGGCTCATATTGTAAAGGCTCAGCAGCAACATAAGGAACCCGTCCCTGAGCTCAGTGTGCGGCTGCATTCTTGCCGAGAGATTCAAGTATTTTTATTTATATATATATATATATATATATATATATATATATATATATATATTTCCCACTATGTCTCCACCGTTCATACTGAATGTAGTGAAAATTGAAGTGATAAAACTGCCTGATTTGTTCACTATTTCTGCTGACTTTGCAAAATTCTAATTTTGAGATTTTTTTTTTTTTTTATCCAGGTCGAGAATTCTTTGTTGGTCTTTCTAAACGGACAAATCAGAGAGGAGCAGAGATTCTAGCTGATGCATTTAAGGTGAGTTTATGTTGTTTATCCGTTAAAATATTTAGCATACCTTCTTATTCATGTTCAGGGGCACAAAGCCATGTACACACTCGCATCCTGGGGCAACCTAAAGTCATCATTTACCCTTAAGTGCATGTGCTTTACACTGGAAATAAACTGAAGCACCAGGAGAAAACATACATGTCTGAACCAACTTCGTTGTTGGCCCTTTAGGAGCCAGATGTATTTAAATAAACTGAACAATGTAAGTGAGGAGCTCCATTACATTACATCCCCAGCTCTCTTGTAAATTGATGTTTAAAAGTCATGAAGGGAAAAGTGAAGTTTCAGAGTGAAACTTGAATCCTTTAACTTGATTGGTTGGTGAATCTAAAAAAGTAGAATATGTAAGTAATTTAAATATGCTATATTAAATCCAAAAATCTAATTTTGTATTCATTCTAACTATTTGATATGTAAGTCTGTATAGACAGTGATGGTTTTGGGCAGGAAGGATCCCCCGTAGCGAGCTGTATTACAGCTGATACACCATACATTTATTACCAAAAACGCCGAGGCTGCTATTCAAGGAACCTGGGCTGCAGGCTGAACACTTCCATTTTACATCACATTGTGTGACATAAATGTTAAAGCTGTAATGTTTATTCATAAAAAAGGACCAGTTAGTCTTGAAGCATATCACTTTGTGTGCAACAATTGCATACAACACAAATATGTGCCTTATTCATTTAAGTGTTTTTAACTTAATAAAACTGTTAAAAATGCTCTTTTTATTCTCTAAGATTCTATAAAGAATGTAAATTAAAACTATTAACAAAACTTTATGAAACAAGAAATGGAAAGCAGTTCCACAAGGAAAGTCTGTTTTCAGTCAGGTAGCATTGTGCAATTTTCTAAAACATTTTTTTTGTTGTTGCTCCTTAGCATCATTGAAGCTGATGTTATTGATTGACACATCTGTAAAATGTCCCTGTGGTAATTAGCTTTTAATGCTTTGGATGAAGCCTTACCAGGCTTCAAAGCATTTTTAATCAACATTTGATGCAAACTTTTCCCAGTTATGTCCACAGTGATTAATAAAGCAGACAATAAAAAAGATTTAAAAAGCTGATGTGAAGGAGTAAACCTTGCATTAATTACCTCATGAATAATTTCCTTTTATGTCATTATTATAAATCATCTTGTTTGCTCTTGGCTGATGTGTTGCTAAACTGTTTATGTGTGTCACTTAGGCAGATGTTTCTCACTAGGCTCAAATGACTCATATTTGTAATTTGAATCTATAATTTGGGTTCAAATAATCTCTTCATAAGCAAGTGCAACCTGTGTCAAAATTATGCTTTTGATTTATGTGATATTGCAATATCACAATTGCATGTGATATTGCATAACACATGCTATCGTGACAGCATAGGCAGGGATAGGCTGGTACGTATCTCCGGTAATCATTGGGTGAGAGGTAAGGTTCACTCTGGTCAGGATGTGCACAATTTAGAGAGACAAATTTACCCACCAGCAGTCGTGTTTCTGACTGCGGGGGGAAGCCAGAGTAGCCTGAGAGAACCCATGCAGACACAAGGAGAACATGCAAACTCCATACAGAAAGACCCCAGGCTGGAATCTGAACCTGCAGCTTCTTGCTGCAAGGCAACATTGCTAATAGCTGCACCACTGTGAAGTCCCACATAAACAGCCCATGGTTCTAAGTATTTAAGCTAATAATTACCTAACCTCTTGGCATTATCTGCATAACTTAATGATAGAATAGGTCGACATATAAAACGAGTTCAATCTGGAGAGACTCAGACGGAGAACAAGGAACAATTAAAAGATTTAATGACAGCAATGAATAACAGTTCTTTGGCGCTCGGGCCCCAGCAGCTGATTTGAGCTGAGATTTGATGTGAACTCGATGAACATCCCGATAACTGATTAGGGATGCTCTCCCCCCGGGGCCCGACACTGGTGGTGGTGGTCAGGAAGGGTTTCATCCTGGAGAACCGAAGGATGAGGGTGGAGATGGGGAGGTGGTGGGTTGAACGCAGCTGGGAAGCGTCTGACGGTTTGGGTGTGGATCTTTTTATGCAGAGCCTGATTGCTGATTGAATGTGCAGGGTGAGGTCCAGGCTGAGGACGGGGATGAGCATGACGTCGATGGGTGAACGGAGGGGGCGGAGTCTTCCAGCTTGAACTTCTGCTAAAGCTCCATTACAACATTTATTCTCTTTTTCAATACATGGCATACTTGAGCATCTTAGTAATTTCAAGACATCTAAAATATGTTTTTGCACAGAAAGTGGGGCCATTCACTTTCTGTGGGTTGTAGAGTCTGATTTGATGGGTCAAACATCAGTTTGTGGTAAGTAAAGGAGCAACACCTATTGGTGTGATTTTTCCTATTTTGTAGAAGTTTGGTCTCAGTCTTTTCAATGAGTGCTTGCACAGAATAATTTCAGTTCATTTTGGCTTGATCGTTATACCAAGCTCACCAAAACCTGCATCTAGCAGTTATGAAAATACGCCAAGTATTTCTGCAACAGCAAGATTTATTTCAAGCAGGATTAAAGGCATGCCGCCTTCAAAAAGAGTCAGAGTGACTGATCTAATCTATCTCCTTTGCTGCTGGTATAAATTAGAGACACTTTCCGCTGCAATCTTTTGTTCATCGCATTTGGCCTCTCTCCGAGAAGGTGTAGCAAAGCCGAGAAGCACGCTGACAGGCAGATTCAGCCCTGGGTCATAATGTCAAGAGTTTAACACATTACGGTAACTTGAACTGCCTTATTCTCCCATCTGTATCTGATTTGAGAACCTCATTACGGATTCCTCTGTGTTTACTGTTATCTTTGATAAGATGGGACTAAATGATGCGTTCCTGGCAAATAACAAAAGGAAAAATTACTTAGCCATCAATTATTGTTTTTTCCACTTTTTATCTGATTGCTCCATCCTATCACTGTTGGTTTTTCCTTTAATTATCAAATGAAGGATCATCCTGTTTCCAGGTTTGTTTAGTGCTACACAACTGCATGCAGATGTGAGGGCTCTTTGCTTTAAGGTTCTTACAGATGTTGGGATAATGGTGTTGCTGATGGAATCATTTTGTTTGGGAAGTAGTGCAGAGGTTAAATTATATTTTCTTCTATTTCCGTGTTGTAAAATTGTTGATTTCTTATTTTGGGGTATCTAATAAGGAACCGTCTGACTTTCTTTTAAGTAGTAAATAGAATATTTTACTTCAAAGTATTAAAGTATCATTCCAGATGAAAAGGAACAGTTCCTGCTTCTTTATCACATTTATCTTGATAAGAGAAGAAGAATGGCTTCCATTTCTAATTTCACACAGACACTTCCTGTTTGTGGATAAGGAATGGAGAAAGAACATCCTGTAATTTCCATTGGTTCCCAGTTGAACCTATAAGCACATTCAAGAAAAATAGTTCAGGACTATATCATACATGGCCTTTTTTGGCATGACGGAGTACAAAGTGCCATACTGCAGTTTGTTTTTAGCAACAAATAGAAGCATTGTGCTTAATTTGAACTAACAATGTGCTACAATGTGGTTACACAAGAATTTATGTGACACCACAGGGAAATTTCACAATGGAGTCTAACAGCAAAACATAATGTTTATAAGTTTGTGTAAAATCTACTAATTCAAAGAACAAAAAAATATTATATCTATGACTTCAGATATTTTTTTTTTTAATTTTGACCGGCCAAATCCTGCATTCAGCAAAGGTTTAAAATATTCCAGAAGTGAACTTTCAACATTCAAAAGGACATTTCCATCATGGTTTGTCAGGATGTTGCTGCTAAAATAAAGTTGATGTTGGAAATATAATGTTTTCACAGACTATGCAGTAAATTTTATAAGCGCATGTCACTTTTTAACTGGCGTTTGAGCCTATCTGTCCAAGATCAACGACTGAAGGCTTAAGATAAACATCAATCTGTGGGTCCTAAAGTCGTACCTCTGAAATAATTCTGTTATATACAGGATATATTCAAAGTTGTTGATTTGAATACATTCTAGGAAAGATTTTGAAAGATTGTAATCCCCAAAAACTTTATATTTAACATTATTTTGTAAAAACGTATTAGAAGCGCTGCACAGTAGTGTGCTGATTCAGGTTTCTCTTTAGCTTTAGCATTTTCTGTCTTTTCACAGTATTGAATTCAGCATTCTGTTCATCCACTAGTCTAAGTCAGGGAACTATTTATGTTACTGCTGTTTGGTTAAAGATGTTCTTCTGCCAGTTTTGTATCCACTGATTAAAGATGTGAAAAAAAAAAGAACCACAGTGGCATAATTTTAGACAGAAAATAAAATATCTAAATCCAAATTTAAGTACATGTGCTCAATGTGGAATCTTAAGAAATAGTTGTTTATACTATAATCACAGATCCCACAGCTGGCACCCTTTATAATTATAAAACAAATGTAAACAGTACTATTCATTGTAATTCATGTGTTCCATTCCCACCTGCTCTGATGTTTTCTTTCACAAAAAGGACAGTTTACCGCTGTAATTCTTTACTTAAAGACTTGAGTAGTTTTTACCCTCAAACACGCTAGACAGATGGAAATAAACTGTTTTCAGTTTCCGCTGTGAAAATACAATTTTATGTAACTTTTGTTTTTGTAACAATAGTAATAACAGCATTTGGCAAGCAGACTTCCTGCAGCCAGAGAAAGTGGCTTGAATCAGGTTCTTACAAGTCCTGTGTAATCTCCCCGTGAGCCTGAGGCTCAGTGACATCACCTCTCAGACACTTCTGCTGTTTCCACCCCTAAATGGTGTTACTTTATTTTAAATGTGCCCTCTCAAGAGCCTTAAACACTGTTATTATTTTTATTATTATACAGGAATGAGATGGTCTTCACCTCGATTTCTTTCAAAGCTTGAATTGTACATTTTTAAACATTAAACATTATTTTTTGTAAAATGCCTTTGTCAAATGTTCTCAACTGCCAGGGTAATTTTACCAGGATTAAATTTTTGGTGAAAATGTTGGTCAGCAGGTGGAAAGGCACACTTCTGAAAAGTGTTTTCACATCACTGGTCCAATGTTTGACCCTGGAATGTGCAGAGATTACTGAAATCATTTCCATCCTGTGTGTATCCTGTGCTCTTGGGAATTATTTTTTGTTTAGCTCCTATAATTGGATTGTGTTTCACAGGACTATGCTGTTTCCACTGTGCCTGTGCTGGAGGGGCTGCACCTGAAGAGCTTCTGCAGCATGGGAGGACCAGGGCTTATCATCATCGGCTCCAGTGAACCAGCTCAGAAGGCTCTTAAAGTAGGCAGCTGCTTATTCTACAACGCCGGTCTTGACACAAATTGACAGATTGAACTTCTTTATAACTTTATACCTTGATGGCACCCTCTTACTGCAACCATATAAAAAAGCATTGTCCCTTTAATCTCCCTCTGCATTGATTCATATTCTCTGCTAATTTGCAGGGAATGCCTCTGGCATTTGCTCTCCAGCTTTAATTACAAAGGTTTTGTCCTCCTATTACACAGCTTGAGCTCATTACCGCATGAAAGGCTTCTAAATGGAAATTCACAGGATGTTGGGCGTCCAGACAAGAGACAGCTTACAGCCTGACAGAGACAGATTGGTGGGTTACACCAAGAGAGTACTAAATCTCAGCACATCCCGGCTCGAGAACTATCCCAAAAATTCACAACCATCTGCAAGTCAGTTGTTTGTTCATGCTAGACTGAAGTGAAGATCTCTCTCTCTCTCTCTCTCTCTCTCTCTCTCTCTCTCTCTCTCTCTCTCTCTCTCTCACACTCACACACACACACACACACACACACACGCACGCACACACTTTGTTTCTCTAATTCTATGGGTCCAAAAACATACACACTAGATCATACAGTACACTCTTGGCATTCTCCTGTCCTGTGTGACAGCTCTTCACCACCCCTGCTTTCAGAGTCAGAACTCCCCCTACAGGTCAAGCACATCATTTTTATTGTGTAAAATACTCCTTTGGTGTATCTCTCTGCCAAAGTGTACACAAGAACAGAAGAATCTGTGAAAAAGTACATAAGCTAATTACATTTATTTTCGAGCTCCAACTCATTAAGACTCCTGGCTGTTTGATCACCCGCAGTAATTAGCTGCTGGAATGAGGAGTGGCCTTTAGCAATATTTAATAACAGAGGGCTCGCTTGCTAATTATGGCTTGCGTCACCCTCTCTTGCAGCAATTAGCTTCAGTTTTAAAGGACTTTTAGCACCCCAGCATCTGCAGTTGGGTGATATTATGTTTGTGAGGAGAGGGCGCGCTTATGAATACAGCTTTAATGAATTCGGACTGCTTGTTTTGGATATTAATGCTGGTCTCATGACAGTAAAGGTCTTCCTCTGCATACTTATGAAACAAACCTGAAGCTCAACGGATTCATTTTTTTCTATAGAGAAAGAACATGTTACATGGGAATTTTATGGAAAGTACCACTTAAATCCTTTCACATTTTGTGCTTTTTTAAACACAAACTATGGTGATTTTTTTTACTGGAATTTTATGTCACAGGTCTACTCAGTGTTGCATGTGAAGTGTAAGAAGAAGAAGAATAGTTTCTAAAATGTTTTCTTCTTTCCAAGCTCAGTCAGATTTGATGGGGAATATTTTGGATTGCAATTTTTAAATCTTGCTCTAAATGAGTAGTTAGATTTAGGTCTGGACTTTGACTGAGCTGTCCTGTTGTCCTGCCAGGAGGTGTGGGTCAACCGTAGTCTCACGTTTTTTTCAACCTCTATCCAGCTGTCTTCTGTGTTTCAACTGCATTTGGCTCCATCCATTTCCCATCAATGCTGACAGATTCCGTGTCTTGTTGGTTCATTTTTGTGTGATGGGTTGAACAACACTTTGAGTTATAAGATAACCCTGCTTTGAATATTCCCATGTGTGTGGTGTTCCTCTCTGTGCATGATGCTGTTTGTTCACTTTATAGATTTTCCCCCTTGTTTTATGATTTCCGTCCACAAAATATTAAGGGAATTAAAAATACCTCTTATAATTTTTGATAAATATCTATCATAGGATTTTTTAAAATAATTTTTAAATAACCACCAATTAGAATTTTATTTAACTAAAAAAACATGTAAAACATTTACAAAAGGAGGATGGATGCATTTTATTTGGGCTGTTTATTTGTGGAAAATTATGTAAAGTTTCCAGGATCATGTCAAGAAAAATAGGCAGCAATATATTACTTGTACTTTTAGTTTCATTCTGTGTGGAAATTCACTGCAGTTATTTTGTAATAAAACAGAAAACCCATAAAACCTGCAATTTTTATATTTATCTTTAAAAACATTAGTTGCCTCTGTGTCATTTTTAACCAAAACTATTAAGAACCAGTGAGGAATGCCCAGAGAGCCTCTGAAGCCACAGGTGGCAGATCCCTGGTCTAATGTATAAAATTCCCGAAATTTGTCCCTGAAATATGAAAGAAATGTGATAAAGTTCATGGGGCATGAATACTTTTGATAAAACACTGTTGTTTTCTGATGCTTTAATAAGTCTATAGCTTTGCTTTTGCCTATGCAACAGGACTCAGAACTGTGGATCTGTTTAGCTCTCATAGGAATGGGAGTACACACTGATTGGACCGATTTCGTCATCCATCTGCGGCCGTCAATTCCCAGCTTCACACAGAAAGTCATCATCCTAAAATACAGCCCCTGTCACAGGCCTCAGCTCCCACTCCCTGTAATCACACATACACACTAACCACGCCCTGCAGCAGACTGCCGACAGGTTTGACATCATCAGTCACCACTTCACAAAGCCCTACTTGATTTATGAGGTCATCTCTTCCCACTGGTCAGCATCTGATCTCTGCCTCAAGGATGCTAACATGCTTCAGTTTCATAGATGATGAGTTGACCACACACTAGAGGTCAGATTGAGCCAAATTGAGTAATTATTCCATATTTTGTCAACATGACTAGAGGTTTTTTTTTCTTCCCCTCTGTATTTTCTGGAAACAATATATTTTATTTCTTTTTAGTGTTTTATAAGGTCAAGATGTTAATCTGCAAAAGTAGGTACTTTAGTGTACAACGATTAGAAAAATATAACCATTGTTTCACCACAGCTCCATGTAACTGCAGTATTTACCAGAAGGACAGTAACTAACTGTGTTCTTCAGCAAGAAAAGTCTGGCATTTTTCCGCAGGATTTTGTTGGAGCCGTAAGCAAAATTTACTTCATGTGTTGCTGTTGCTTAGTGAAAAGGAGAGTTGTAAAACTTTTAAAGGCACCATGGGAAGTATTATAAATATTCATACCAGGGTTCAAAATGCAGATTATGCTGATTATCACAGTGGAGGGCATCAGATCCAGTAAATTGTGAGACTCCTTGTTATCTGCTTGCCAGTTCTTTGCCCAGAAGGGATTTAATTACTTTCCTGTAAATATTTAGATTTACCACCTTTGACTGGGCACTTTGTGCTGCCCCGGTAACCACTCTCTGTATTAACTGGATCTAAGCCAGTGTCCAGGCAAGAGTCAATGTTTATTTGCATGAGACTTGGACTTCAATTTGCAGCTAGGATGACTATATTGAACTTCAGGCCCAAGATTTTATTTAATAATTTTTGCCTGAAATTCAGTCAACTTCTGAATTATTTGAGTGCAAAATTAAGAAAAGAGTCGTTGTGATTAATAAGGTTATGCTATTTGGCATATAATGTGATGTTTGGTGGAATCAAGGTTTAGTGCTGTGATTTTAATCCCCCTTATAATAGGAAACACACCCACGTTTTGCATTGGTAGTATAAACCTGAACAGTGGAAAATGAAATTAAAACTTGACCAAATGAAAACTTTGTGCTTGAAAATTTCTTTCCGAAAAAAATCTATCGCTCCTTTCAAAAACACTTGGCTGAGTTCAAAGAAGGCAGGCTAGTGCATGCTGCTAAAATGTCATGTGCTGCTGTTCAAAATGCAAATCAGTAGTGAGTGTGGCCCCCACATGTTTGTAGAGATCCAAATGTTTCTGCTGCAATGTCACATGCTTCCAAGGTGCACAGAGATGGACAAAGAAAAAAATATCTCTTGAAGAAAAGAGATATTCATCCACAGATGTTCTGCTCATAAACCTGCTTTACTTCTAGTCAAAACATCCTCAACACTCTGACTTTTACTCAGCAATATGACCATCTTCTTTTCCTGGCCTCCACTTCTTAGCCTCTCATCCCACCTTAAGCTCCTTCTGATTACATAAAAACATGACATCTGCTGAGAAGGAATGTCTGTCTGCTCCTGTGTTCTCCATTAAGCCCCCCTCAGTCACCCACAGCGGTTTGGCGAGTCAAAGGATGCTGAGCTGCTTTTGGGATTGTGGGCTCGATTCTGAGTCAAGGAATCTGAGTGGAAGTCTGTTTTGTGTCTGTGTTTCTATCCACTGCGTGCACTCTCATCTTTACATCAAAATGTATGTTTCCTGATCAGATTATGCAGCAAATGAGCGACCATCGCTATGACAAGCTGACGGTGCCAGATGACATTGCTGCTAACTGCATCTACATGAATCTTCCCAACAAAGGACACGTGCTTCTTCACTGCACGGCAGAGGAGTTTCCAGAGAGTGTGAAGGTAATATTCATCTCAAATCCCATACTTACTTTCTCTCAAATGCACAATTACACTGTCATCAAGGATACTAAAGGCAACACCTGCGGTAGGAAGGACCACCATCAGGACAGCCAGATTGGTTTGGCGGCTTAGATTTAAGGAGAGGCTGTCTATGTTACACTTCATCCTCCCCAGACCTCTGAAAAAAACAATTGGCAAGAGAGAGAACCCGAACATGAGCTACATAGTTATTTTCCTCTGACCATAGTGGGCTTTTTTAAACAAAAGAAGCTGCAATTTTCAATGAATTGGACTGTTGTGGACCAGGTTCGGACAAGTCTAAAACCAAGGAACACCAAAGTGTTTTATCTTCTCCATCAAAACTTGAGTCGTTCATTGAGGCGGGTCCAAATGGATGTTTTCAGTGAGAATGAATCAAATGTAATTTTATACACAAAAGAGTTTAGTTATAGCGATTACACTGAAAATCTCCAAACCTTTACATCTTAGTTGAGAGGTGCAGGTTTTTATCGTGCCTGTCCTATCCATCCATATACATTTGAGATGGTCATCATTATGGACGAGCTCCGAGGAGCCACAAGGAGTGGCACTTTTAGGAAAGACGGCTCTCACCCAGGGCATCATAGATAGCTCTGCAGGGAGCAATAGTCTTCTCAGTCACTCCCTGGGCAAGTTTTTTATTGCTTTTTTGCAGCCCACCTCTTACTTAAAATGATTTTTACTCCATTTTAAAGGTCTTTGAACTGTAATTTCTGGTTTGAAATCCTAAATATTTAAACTAAACCTTAACTTGACTACTCTAAGCTAAAAAATAATTAATTGTTGTTTGTTGTTTCAGACAGGCACCACCCAAAAGATGATAAACTGTTAAAAGAGTACATTGTGAGAAAACATTTTTCTTGATACCTTTAAGAAAATGCCACATGAAAAATTATTTTAACTCCCCACAATAATCAGACTTTATTGAATGGTACAATTCCAAAGTTTAAATTTAAACCTTCTATTCTCAAATGTCTGCCCAGTCCTATTATTTAAAATGTATAAACAACACTGAACATTTTCAAGTGGTTTTATTATCCATCCATCCATCCATCCATCCATCCATCCATCCATCCATCCATCCATCCATCCATCCATCCATCCATCCATCCATCCATCCATCCATCCATCCATCCATCCATCCATCCATCCATCCATCCATCCACAACCAACCAATCAACCAACCAAACATTCCATAAACACTATCCATTTGCTCTTCTAGATTGAAGTGAACTAAATTGATTTTGTTACCCAACTTTGTGATTTGTGAGCCTCTTCTTCACAAGAAACACAATTTCTACCAAACTTGCCAATGACCAAAGGAATGCCATCAAAAAAGAAGAAAAAACAATCTTTAAAATTGTTTTATTTTATTGAATCACCCTTTGTTTAAACCTTAAGAAAATATATTTGCACAGTCGCTTCTCTAGAAACATACACGGCTAAATGTTTCCCACAAATATACAGTACAGTAGCATTAAAGTCTCAAACAGCTTAGCTTTAAGGAAAATTGTCTCTGACCCATGACACGTATATTCCATGTGGCTGCTTGACATGAGTTATGTGTTATTTTCTCCATTTGTCTGCTGGGTCAGGGAAGACTGAGCAGTAGCTGTGTTATTTTGATTCTTTGGGGTGACTCCAAATCACAACAAGTCATAATGGTTCTCACAAGATTAAACCTGGCAACACATAGTCTGCAGAGACAGTGTTCAAACCTCAAAATGTACTCTGTGGTTAAAGGCCCAAACCTAGCCAGCTATTTTTAGAAGGAGGAATTCACAAAATGATGTGTCTTTGGACCTAAATCCGCAAAGAAGTCTCTGTTTTCTGCCAGGAAGAATGGCTGATGGAATTTAGCTTGAGCATGATAAAATCTATTTGTGTATATAATGCTGCTTGCTTTGGGAGTACCTTTTAACAGTCTATTTGGATAGGTTTGTGAAGAATGTACAGTGCCTTGCACAAATATTCCTCCAGAACCTTTTTGCCATCAGCCTCAAACTCCAATAAATTTTACTGCGATTATATTGGTAGACCAACACAAATTAGCACATTACTGAGGGTTAGAAAGAAAACATCTGTGAAGAAAAGCCTCACGAAGACTAAGAATCATACAAGGTCAGGGGTGAAGTTGTGGAGAGTCACAAGGGGAGGTTACGGTATGTAACAATATCCCAAGCTTCGAACATGTTATACACCACTACTCAGTTCAATGCAATGATAGAACTGTTCAGAAAAGCAGGTAAGAGGCTGATAGAGACTCTGAAGGAGCTGCAGGTGGGAGAGTTTGTCGCAAATTTGAGACTGGACACAATGACACACCACGCATTTTTATTTCTAATCAAAAAAATGATACATGGTTTTCAGAAATGATTAGAAATAAAAATGCGTGGTGTGCATTTTTATTTCTAATCATTTCTGAAAACCATGTATCTTTTTTTTTTTCTCACATTACCCCAAGTTGAGTTGGTCTATCGCATTAAATCCCCAAACATTTGCATTTGTGCTTTACAATGTCTTAATATAAGCCCAAGGATTAAAATAAATATACAAGGCACCATTGCTGATTTATGATACAGTTCCATCTATGTTTTTCAAGCATACCAAAAACTATTAAAGTCTAATTTCTGTTCCATATTTGCACATATATAAGATTTTGTAACTTAGGGAAATATATTAATAACACCAGATGCAGTAAAACAGCAGGAGCTGCTTAATCAGAGCAGACTGTCATGTTTTGCGCAGTGGGTCTGGAGTTGGTACATGTTTCCCAGAGGAAATTTTTGCTTGCTCTTCCTGTGAGATGTAGAGATTTGTCTACATAATCACAGAGGCACTCAGCAAGACATCTGCCTCCAAACACTGTCTGTCCTGACCTCCGCTCTATTTTTAGCTGCTCGTGAAGTTACATAAGAGTTCCACACAAACAAAACCAGGGGGTCATGAGAAGACTGGTGGGGTATGACAGGCTGAAGATCTGGCACATGAAACGGTTAGCTATGTCCTGGAAGTCCGGAGTTAAATAAATGAAGCATACAAAAGCCCCTGTAACTTATGATCCTACTGTTTAGGACTATGTCAACCTGACCCAAAACATAAGTCTTTACCGCTGTAATAAAAAAATAGGCTTGGTATGATTTAAAAAAGAGGGAATATGAGGCCGAAGAGATAAACAGAAGAAAAGTCATTAATGTGAATGTGTTTCTAAAAGCTATGCAAAGTCTTGACCTTTCCTGAGAAATCTTTTATTTGATAACCTAAGGTTAAGACTTTTTGGTAACAAGTTTTTTTCTTGACTGAAAATGGAACTAAGAAAATTAAAAACCTGTCACTGAAATGTCTACTTTTGTGCACAAGAATATCAAAATGGCAAGATAAAAGCAAATGCCATTTTCAAATACAGACTTTTCAGGTTGGCTGTCTAATGCATGGAGAGTGCTTGCAAATATGTCTCTTGGAGTATTTTGTATGGGTGTTGTGTTGGTGAATTAACGAGTGCTGTGTTGGAGCATTAGGTGTGAAGGATGCTTTTAAGCTCTTCGGTCCTTGAATAGCCAAATTAAGAGCTGCCTCTGCGTTTTGGACGAAAAGTGAAGTCTGTTCCCAATGCAGTTTGGACACCCCCTGGCTTACCCTTGTCATTGGCCCTGTTTCTGGTGTTCATGGATAAAATCTTAAATTGTGGGGAGAATGGGGTCTGATTTGGAATCTCAGAGTCTGTCTTTTTGCCGATGATTTGATTTTGATGCCATTTTCAAGCCTTCATCCTCAGGGAACTATATGGTTGAGATCAGAGTCAGCTCTTTTGCCCTACAGCTTGGTGCTGAGTCGCTTTCTTTTGCTGAGGAGTTGTGATATCTTGGAGTCTTGTTAACAAGAATGTAAAGGGAGATGGATAGACTCTCTTGGGCCTTATTAACAGTCTTAAGGGCTTGGGCTTGGTCTGTTGAGGTAAAGAATGAGCAGAGCCAAATAGGCAAATGGTGGTTTATTATGACCGCTTAACAATGAAAAACTAAAAGAACAAGATTTCGGATATAAGTGGCTGAAATGTGTTTCCTCCGTAGGTTGGGTGGGCCATAGTGAGAGGGAGAGGAACTCAATCATCCAGTGGGAGCTTGAAGTGGAACCAATGGTCCTCTGTAATGAGTCATTTGAGGTTGTTTGGGCATCCAATCAAGATGCCTCCCATTAGAGATTTCCTGGGCACCTGCCTGTGAGAGCAGACTCTTGGACAGAACTCGCTGAGACCTTGTGGATTTGGAACACCTTGGGTGTTGGGATCCTGCTGATGAGCTGGATAATTTAAGTATGGAGAGGACAAGCAAAGTACAATATATTGATGGATATATACACATATTTAAACATAAATTACTTTTTGTGGGTGAAAAAATGTTTGCAAATTTCAATGGACAACTAATACTGCTGAACATTTAGAGCTAAGTTTGTCATCACATTCCCGTTGCCATGTAGACATTTCTTTTCAACAGACGGCAGTTAGGGACAAATGAGCACAGGCAGATTTCCACAGTAGTAATTTAGACAACGCACGAAAAAGGAATAATGTGAAAACTATGTAGGAACATGCATTAACACCATAGTTTCGAACACTCCAATACTGTTTGTGAAAGGGGAGTGTCACTGTTTCAGTTGCACTGAGATCTGGCTGATGTTGCTGCATTACACAACATTCTAAGCAGTCATTGTAGTGACGTTAAAGATATCATCTGCATCAACAGAAGCTTTGTTCGCCATATTGCATCACTCCTTATAAGTGTGTTTAGTTGGTCCCCCTGGTTGTGCTTTAAGGCCTCACTTGATATCACTGCAGGGTTGAAGCAAGAGTTTAAAGAGAAAAATGTCCTGGTTTGGAAGTGCAGTAGGAAAACAGTGGTTTTCTTTTGGAAAACGGCCACAGTGTGACACATTACTTTACAAGGGTCTTTTGAGAATGCTGTAATAGTTCTCACTCCATTTTCTTTTCTTTTTTTTTGTTTGGAGAATTTGCTTAGAGACGAGAAAATGTTTAGAGCTGTTCTCTTGCTTAATATTTTGTCTCTCTCCCTTTGGATCTATGCCACCAAAAGCAATTTAACAATCACTTGTCTGTGCACAAATAATTTTATTTCGTTTGTAAAGTTCATACCGGTTAATGCTCGAAATGACTGGTGGAAGCAGCATTTGGTTTATTTACATAAAAAAAGCTGAAGCTACAATGAGAAACCCTTTAGTTTGTTAATACTGGCAAAATTTACCTTTCATATGAATAGTGCTAAAAGTCCAGAGAAGACATTTTGTATATTTTGCACATTTACCCATGACAGTTATGGGTTCCTCATCAGTATGATGTACATTATTTTTAATTTGTGGAATATTGCAAACAAAAATGTCACTTTTTGGTTTCTTTTTTCTCTGTCCTGTTTTCATCTAAATGTAGCGGAGTAAAGCTTCTTCTCAAACAAGACGGAGGCTCGTATTTCCTTTACTGAACCCTTTTGTTCAGTATTTATTGAAGAGGAAAAAAAGGGCTTCAGCCGATAAAAACAGAACAACAGCAACAACAACTGCTCGTAACCAAGCAATAAAATCAACAAAGCAAGATAGTGACTAAACAGTAACAGATCCTTAAGCATTCTTCAAAATAAAAGACTTCCTCTATTCAAATAAATCATGTCTTACACTGAAATATATTTCACTTCGCCTTTGTAATTGTATACAATCATATTCAATATAATAATAATAATCATCATGTAAATTATGCTTAACATATAATTGTAATCAGTCACTTATCATGCAAATATACTGAACAACATAAGTGTAAAAAAGTCACAACATCCTCCCACCCGATGAACAACTGTTCATCTGTGTAGGATTTACCTTTCATTTAAGATACTTCTAAAGGGTACAATAACTGAATAGGCCTGCGTAACAAGCCACCAGTCGAAGTACGAACATTGCATGAACGTATGAGACCATCCCTGCCTGGGAAGACCTCTACAATTCTACCCATTTTCCATGTCTGTCTGGGTGTATTGTCCTCCCCCAAAAGAACTACATCTCCTACTTTAAGTAGTGTTGGAGTAGGACTGTTCACCCTGTGGGCTGATTTTAAGTCCATCAAATAATCTCTGCGCCAGCGTTTGCAAAAGCCTATCAAAAGTTTCTGTTGGTATTTCCACCTTCTACCTAGCTGTTCGCGATTTGCAGTGAGAACCTGATTTAGGTGAGGTGATGGAATAATCTTTGGTGGCAAGGAAGTTAAGCGTTTACCAACTAAGAAATGAGATGGGGTAAGTGGCTGGGGTTCTAATGCATCACTAGTTACATAGGACAGAGGCCTGGAGTTCAACACTGCCTCAACTTCAGTAAGAACAGTTGTGAGCTCCTCAAAGCTCAAAGATGCTTTCCCCAGTACCTTTCTTAAGCATGTTTTTACAGATCTCACAAGCCTTTCCCAGAATCCCCCCCACCAAGCTGCTCGCTCAGCGATAAACTTCCACGTGATTCCCTTGTCAGTGAAAAACTCTGTGAGTGTCGATCCTAAGATGTTTTGCCATAACTCCTTTAAATCCTTGTCAGCCCTTTTGAATGTTCTAGCATTGTCAGAGTAAATGACCCTACAAAGACCTCGTCTTGCAATGAATCTCTTTAAGGCCAATAAGAAATTCTCTGTAGTCTGATCTGAGACCAACTCTAAGTGTACTGCTCTTGTCACTGCACATGTAAACAGTGCTATGTATGATTTTACAGACCCGTCCTTAGTTTTAACATATAAGGGTCCAGCAAAATCTACACCAGTAACTTCAAAGGGAGGTGATTCTGTTACTCTGTCTCGAGGTAAGGGAGCAGTAATCTGTTGTGCTGCCTTAACCTTTAGTTTTTTGCAGATGTAACATTTTGAAACAATGTTTCTTACAAGCTGTCTGCCTCTCAAAATCCAATATTGTTCTCTAACTTGAGTTAATGTGTCTCTTACACCAGAATGCATCACTCTTTCGTGACATGACTGAACTAATAGTTCAGAATACTTGTGATTTGTCGGTAGTATCCAAGGGTGTTGTTCTCTGAAACTAAGATCTGAATTCTGCAGCCTTCCCCCAACACTTATTAGACCATTTTCATCTAAGAATGGTTTCAAATCTTTGATTTTAGAATCTACCTTCACATTTTTGTTTGACCTTAACTGCAATATTTCAGAACTGAAACAACTCTCTTGTGTTGACTTAATCCAGTACATTTCAGCTGCACCAAGTTCTTCTGTACTTATCTCTCCCTGAACCTTCAGATAAGATCTTGTGTTATTAACAAACCGCTTTACCCATGCAGTGATTCTTAACATGGTCTTAAGCTTGCTGTACCTTTCTAAGTTTAACAGAGGTTCAGTTTGCTCAGTGCCAGTGAACTGCACAACAGTCTCATACCCAGACCTCAGCTCTGCATTCACTTCATCCACTACATAGTCACTACAAATGTTCAGTTCCTTCTCATCCGTAGACAGTGAAGTGGGTCCCTTCCACCACAGCTGGCTCTTAATAAGGCTCCGAGCATGGTAACCCCGCGTAAGAAGGTCGGCAGGGTTCATTTTGCCAGCACAGTGGAACCAGAGTTCTGGATTTGTGAGCCCTTGTATTTCTGCCACTCTGTTGCTCACAAATGGTTTCCATCGACGTGATGAGCTGCGGATCCAGTGAAGCGTGATCATAGAGTCCGTCCACATGTTGAGCTGGTTTTTCTCCATGTTCAATGGCTTAAGGAGGCTGTGTCCTAATCTTGCTCCAATAAGTGCACCCATGAGCTCCAAGCGAGGTAATGTCATTTTCTTTAATGGTGCTACTCGTGACTTGGAGGCCACAAAACTGTTAATAGTCTCTTCTTGGTTGTTTTGTCCTTGAAGATATGCCACGGCACCGTAAGCCTTTTCACTTGCATCACAGTAGACATGCAACTTTACAGTGTGTGACTCTTTGTTAATCTCAGTGTGGTACCACCTGGGAATAGACACCAGGTGTAACAGTGGTAACTCCAGACACCATTGCTCCCACTTCTCTTCTAAGTCAGTAGGTAATGGTTCATCCCAACTCAGTCCCTTTTCCCACATCTCTTGGAACAGGCACTTTACTCGGACTGTAAAAGGAGTAAGAAATCCAATAGGGTCGAATATACGGGCTGATGTTCTTAGTACACTTCTTTTTGTATTTTCTCTGTCTTTCAAAATGTCCATTAACCCCTTTTGATCAAACACAAAATCATCGTGTTCCGGTCTCCAAACCAGTCCAAGTACTTTAAGCACATTTCCACTGGACTCTGTATCACCAGTGAGCTCTACTCCATTTTCTTTCCACATGGCTTTCAGATCAGGTGAGTTGGTAACCCATTTGCAGAGGTTCATGCTTGCCTGAGAGAGAATGTGCTTTGCTGCAGTTGTCATGTGAAGAGCATCCTGCACAGTAGGTGAGCTTGAAATAAAGTCATCTACATACATAGAGTCTCTGAGAGCCTGTACTGCCTTTGGCTGTTTTCTTTCAAATTGTTTGAGATGTTTTCTGATAGTGGCAGCAAGCAAGAATGGGCTGGGAGTTACTCCAAAAACAACTCTTTTCATCCTTAAGACACGCACCTCATTTTTCCAGTCCTTAGCTAAAGGTCTGTGCATCCACAAGAACCTGACAGCATCTCTGTCCTTTTCTGCTAGTGAGATTTGAAGAAAAGCCTTAGTTATATCAGCAGTAAATGCTATCTTGTGCAATCTGAACTTTATGAGCACATCTAGCAGGTTTGGGTTCAGGTTAGGTCCAGTGTACAGACAGTCGTTGAGGGATGGACTGTTTGCCTCATGTGAGGATGCATCAAATACCACTCTAAGTTTGGTTGTGGCCTTTTCTTCTCTTATTACAGCATGATGGGGCATATAATATTTCACAGTCTGTTGATTCATTTCTGGTTTTCCATCTGTAACCTCCTCACAGATACCATTTTGAAGATAGTCTTCTATTACATCGTTGTATCTGGCAAATAAATTTACATCAGTCTTCAGCTTTCTCGTTAGATTCTCAAAGCGTTTCTTCGCTACCCTGAAGTTGTCTGGAAGCTGGTCTTTGTCACATTGCCAGGGTAACTCAACTTGGTACCTTCCGTCTTCAAATGTTGTTGTTTGTTCAAAACGTTGCATAATTTCTGAGTCCTCTGGGCTTTCTGACTGTTTATTTACAATACCCAGGGACTCCACCTCCCAGAATGCATGCAACTGATTAGACAGCTGGGTGTCTTCGTTCAAACTAATGTGCATACACGTGGTGTCTGTAACACTGGAGGTAGTCACTGGTCCCTGTAAAGCCCATCCAAAGAGGGTTTCAACTGCCACTAATGAATCTGTAACCCTTTGGACCTTTCCAGTAACAGCCTGCCAGTAGTAATCTGCTCCAATTAACATCTGCAACTCTTGTTCATTAGCACCCTCTAGTGGAAAGTCTCCAAGCTGCAGTCCTCCTTTCTTAATCTCTGCTTGAATGGGCTCAGTTGGTACCTTTATTACAGCAGTGCACACCTCGGGGGTCTCTATAGCATCTATTTCGATTTTCCGTTCAGTGTTCCACACATTTTCAAGTTGAACTCTCACTATGTTGCGTTTTTCCACTACAGGACTGGTGGAACCAAAAACATGGAGGTTTAGTGTCTCTTGCCTCACAACTTGCAGTCCTAGGGCTCGGACAATGTCTCTGTGAACAAAACTACGCTGGCTACCTCCATCTAACAGACAGCGAGATATTTTTCTCTCCTTTGGTCCTACAGCCCATGCCTTAACCGTTTGGAGCAATACTGTGTTCTGAGTATTTGTCTTCACTTTGACTGAGCTGGTCAACGAAGACAACACAGCTTCTGCATTTCCACTATTACTTGTACTGTCGACTTCTGGTTTAGCTTCAGATTGTTCACAAACTGACAAGTGGTGTTTTCGATTGCACTGTCTGCACAAAATCTTCACTCTGCAGTATTTCGCAATATGTTTCGGGCCCAGGCAGACAAAACACCGTCCAAGTCTTTTCAGTTTCTCCCTGCGTGCACTTATTGTAAAACCAGGACAGTTCTCTGGTTTATGGTCATTACCGTCACAAAACACACAGGTTTGTGGCACGACGCTGGCTGTGTGCAAAGCAGTCGCTGATGGAATGCTCCACTTTCTAGGTTGATCACAGGCATAGGATGGCTTACCCACATGCTTGTGTTGTGGGCTCGGGCTCTTCAATGTGTGGCCTGGTCTGGTCAGCAGAAGCGCCCGTTCTCTGCTTTGCACTTCATTTTGCAGAAACTGAATCAATTCTGGGACTTTCCATTCGTTAGTTGAGTTTTGTTGCCGTGTATAAGCAAGTGCTATGTCTTCTGGAATAAGCTGTAGCAACACTGGACATAGGAGACAGCCGTAAGTATCACTTTGCACTCCAAGAGACTCCAAGCTGCGTATCTGGATCTCACATTCATCATAAAGGTGCCTCAAAGCTGCAACATCAGATGATCTTCTCACAGGTGTCAAGTTCAGCAATTTAGACATATGAGCACTTATCACAATATCCTTCCTTCCAAAACGATTCTGGAGCAACTCTATTGCAGCATCATAGTTGACATCTGTCATTGTCAGTCCTGCAATAGTCCGAGCAGCTGCTCCATTTAGGTAAGATCTCAGGTAAGTGAACTTGTCTGTCTTACTTAGTCCATCATTTCTGTGAATGGCTGATTCATACTGTGACCAGAATTCCTGCCATTGGCTTATTTCTCCATCATACTTGATTATCGTTAGTTTGGGCAGTTTAACCGTCTGTTTGGATTGTGATGAAAATGAGCCGTTGTTCACGTCACTCACATGCGCTCTTAGGGTGTCTGTAGCGGTCTCCTGCAATCCAATAACGTTGGTGGTGCGAACCTTCCAAATGAGAATCCGGTCCGTGTAATCCTGTGAGTTCGTTATCTCAGTGTCCAAGTCTTCAATTGACGTTTCATCTTCTATGCTCTTGTCCAAATCCAATAAAATTTCCTCCTTAGAAGATAAAACTGCCAGGAACTCACGCAGTCTATCCATATCGGGACTCTCTTTGCCCACCTCATCTTCTAGTCGAGTTAACAGCTTCGTCGTCGCTGTTCGGATAGTCGACCGTTTCCTCTTTAACCGCTCCAGTCCTTCCGTCATGTTGGCTGCTAAACTGAGCCTTAGCTTCACTTCGTTCAGAAAAATCAAAAAAATTCTTATTCCCGGGTTTCGGCACCAAAATGTAGCGGAGTAAAGCTTCTTCTCAAACAAGACGGAGGCTCGTATTTCCTTTACTGAACCCTTTTGTTCAGTATTTATTGAAGAGGAAAAAAAGGGCTTCAGCCGATAAAAACAGAACAACAGCAACAACAACTGCTCGTAACCAAGCAATAAAATCAACAAAGCAAGATAGTGACTAAACAGTAACAGATCCTTAAGCATTCTTCAAAATAAAAGACTTCCTCTATTCAAATAAATCATGTCTTACACTGAAATATATTTCACTTCGCCTTTGTAATTGTATACAATCATATTCAATATAATAATAATAATCATCATGTAAATTATGCTTAACATATAATTGTAATCAGTCACTTATCATGCAAATATACTGAACAACATAAGTGTAAAAAAGTCACAACATCAAACTACAGATAGCCCGGCTAGCATCTCAGGTGATTGGGATTTGTCCTGTAATCGGTGGGTTGCTGGTTCGAACCAGCCTCTCAGTTCTTGTCTTGTAGCTGTGATGCGTTACTTGCTTTGCCTGCTGGCTGTGGTCAGAGTCCAGTGGCTCTGATTGAATAGCAGATGTGCTTTTATCATCACTCTGTCCCAGATCAGCTGTGGCTACAATGTAGCTTTCCTTATCATTGTGTGAATGTGTGTATGAATGGGTGAACTGCTCTGAAATCATCTGACTTGATAAAGTGCTATGCAAATTCAGGCCATTTATCATCTTACCTGTGAAAATAGTTGGCACATTGTTGTGGTCTGCAACTTGGCCACCAGATGGCAGCGCACTGTCTGAACTGCTCATTTAACGCTTTAGCTTGTTTTTATTTACTTTATTTACTCAGGATCCAGGGGGCGCTGGTGCCCAACTTCAGTGGTGAGTGAAAAAAAAAGGGGTACACCGTGGACAGGTTTTCAGATCATCACGGGACAAACATCCCTAAGGGCAATTTAGAGAAACAAATAAATCTAAGATACAAACGTTTGGACTGTGTGAGCAACTCAGAGTACCTGAAGAGAACTTGGAGTGTAATTTCTACTAGAAATGTGGTAATGTAAAAATTTCCCTTGGTAACGCAACTCTTGAATCACCACGTTTGCCTGTGGCAATAGCTGTCATGCCTTGCAAGCTTGTTATGGCTAGAAGTTTTGCAGCACTCAAATTTTATATTTGCATTTATTAAGCCATTTAGTGTTTCTGAAATGAGACACATGCACAAGATTTCAGGATAGGGTTGTAAAACTCTGTTTTACAGCTTGATTCACTCTGAGTTCCTATCAACCTGAGTATCTGGTGAGATCTTCTAATTATTTCTCCTAACTTGGATCATCCAGACACCGATTTTTTCATGCAGCTGAGCCACTGACTGAAATCCCACATTTAAAGAATTAGATCAGAAAAGTAATGAACAGTCAAATTCATAAGACATGTTTTCCAATTGCACTAGACTGAATGTGGCACCAATTTTCTAAAAATCTTGTAAACACAAAAAAATTGAATATCTGTGCTGATACTCTTGTCTTTGTGTCTTGCAGGTGTTTGAAAAGCTGAAAGACCACATGCTGATTCCTGTGTCCAATATGGAGAAGGTTAAAGTGGACGGGGCTCTCACATGCTGCTCTGTGCTCATCAGCAAGAATCCAAACATCTGAGCATGTTGAAAAGTGATCTTTCAGTGCATGCTAATCAAGCACTGCAGCTGGTATACAGCTTAATGTTGAACAAAAAGAGCAAGTTAGAGGAGAGATGAGCACTTTCAGTAATTTCTATTACATAAAATCTAAAGGGAACCATCAGGTCATCTCTCCAGTACACTGAAATTAGAATAAGACGAGTTAAAATGTGAGAGTAGTTTAGATGATAAACATAAAGCATCAGGTTACCAACATCTTTTTAAAGAAATCAGGATTGATAATCGAGCTATTTTGCCCTAAAATTTAAAACCGACACTGTTCAATATGTTAAAAGTGAACAACAGGACCAAAACAGCTGTCTCTTCTAATGTTAGATATTGTTTAAAATCAGTAGAGGGATGTATGTGCCATGTTGATTTACATCCTTGAACCTTATGAAGATTCATAGCTTATGTATTGACTAATCTGTGAATACCATTCAGTGTTTATGACTCACAGAGAAGCTCAATGAAATTAACACAGATTCAATAGATTCCTATTTTGTCATTGTAAGCTGAAATATTAATAACATTGTTCTGCAGATCTAAAAGAAGATGTGTATAGAGTTAGGCTATATTGTTTACATGCACCATTTTGACTGTGATTTACCTTTTGTGTGATCTTGTGCCTACATAGTGTGAGTAAACTTACATTTTTAAAGAAATGTATTCTGGACCAATATCAAAGAAACCAGTTCAACTAGAACTGTCACCTAAAGTTTCACTTTTATTACCCATTCACAGCAAAATTCTGACTGTTTCCATACACTTGGTGCTGAATCTAATTCTGAAAATACATAAATATGTTTAAAAATGACAATGTAGCAAAAAGCTTGAAAAGTCTTTTGGTATGATGATTGTAATCTTTTTTTTAAATCCATTCCTGTTTTAATGTTTAAATTTCTGCCCTTCAAAATCCATTAGCACTCTTACTTTTAATAACTTGCTTAAACAAATTGCTCGTTAAAATCCAGTTTGCTATCTAATACTACACAACCACCAACAGTTTCAGCATATTTGTTGCAAAAAAGAAAAGACTAATTAAAAAATACTGTACCAACCATGCATAGGTCATGAATGTAGTGCCTTGCATAAGAAATCACACACATTCAACTGTTTTACATTTTAATCATGTTAAAACCACAGATATTGTATTTCACTTCATGTAATAGAACAACAGAAGTCTGATACCGCCAAATAGCAACTGCAGCAACCAACCGCCTTTAGAAGTAAACTACTTAGTTAATAGTGCCACGTTTGTGGGATTACATTTCAATATCAATGCAGTTGTTCCTTAAAGATCTGATATTAGACAAACAATCACAAAAAACACAGTCAAAGACCAAAAAACACAATAATTGTGTAGTGGGATAAAATGCGGAGACGTTTACTCCAGGGTTAGATTATACAACCCTATGCCAACCTTTGAAAACCTCTTTTCTTAGTTGAACAAACCATTTCCACTTTGAAACAAAGTGTTGTCATCGTCATACTGTTAAGTTGCTTTTTATCAGCAGGAGCTGGTAAGAGATGATGGGAAATATGACCATAGTTTAAGGCAGGGCAATACTGGAATAAAAGCTGACTGAGATAGATATTCATGCATTGCTTTGTGGTAAAATATCACATAAAATACAAGGTACATGCATTAACATTTGTGGTTTGACATGACAAAATGTAGAAAATACTTTTTAAGGCACTGTATGTTTTTATTGAAACCAACACAACCTTCCTTCCTACTTCTGCCAGTGCCTTTGTGGAAAATCAATGACTTTTCTCCCACTGAACGACTCTGAGGTTGCTGCACTTTCTCCAACATCATTAGTTCTGCCTGTGTTTTTGATTACACTGGATGTTTGTTATTCTTGTTTGGCAGTTTTTCCTTCAGAAACTGATGTATGCCATCCTGTCAGCACTCTCTGCAGCACAAAATTCAACAGGACCAAATGTGATTGCAGTCAGTTTTCAGAACCAGTTAACCACAGTCGTGTGATGAGCTTCCAGCAGAAGCCAACCTTATGTTGCTGCTGCTTAAGTAGCTTCATTTCCGTTGTTGGCGAATTCGTGTTTGAGGCCTGTAAACATGACAACATGATAAATACAAACACGTGTTCTATAATAACCCTGCATGTCCATCACATCTGAGGCAGCTCTGGTTCTCGGTGTGATTGTCTGTGAAAGTTGAGGAAATGACATCAAGAGGTGACTCAACCTCCCCCCATAGACATTAGCGTATGGGCAAGTGGGCAGTGATGAAACATGGAAAGAATTCATGTCGGGAGGAAAAGCAGCTTGGGGAGTAAACACTGGCCCTTTTAAATTTTCTTCTTCTGTTGCCTGTCTCACTTTGAACACATTCTGTCTCCCACCTTTCTCCTAACGCCTCATGGACAACGCGGGGCTACTTTATCAATGTGACATCATACGCCTTGGCAGACGCTGCTGATCTGCTGCTGGTGTGATAGCAAACAGTAGTTGGACTGGATAGTTTTCTTCTGATGCCTTAGCTACAGTATAATGATCCTCCATACTTAGACTGTAATTCTGAACTAATTCAGCTAAATTGCAAAATTATCTAAGTTTGGGCTCAGATAAAAAAATATTTTAAAGCTGTTAAAACGTCAAACATGTAGGGTTTACATCCACTCCTAGTTGTTAAGGTGTTATTGTTCCATCTCAGGTGTTTTGGTTTTAATTCAAACTGTCGAACTCCTCGATACTTGAGCCTTTTCCTTTTATTTTATGAATAAATCAACATTAGCTTTCATCTGTGTTGTGAGTCATTTATTAACCTTAGAGTAGAAACTTCTTTTAAAACAAATAATGGCATCTCAATCCTCATATCTCATATGAGTGTGCAAAAAGTTAACAAGATCACAAGGCCTGAGAAAATGTGAGTTTATGTTTTTGGTCCAGATTCAGTCCGTGGTCCCTCGACGTCCCTCATTGTGGCAGCACACATCGGCATGTTGATGTGTGCTGCCACCTTGTGGTATTAAACAAGAACTACAGAACAAAGTACAAGGTCCCTGCGCAATGTGCACAATGTTTCATACTTTTCCAGATTTACGATTTACTTTATTTAAAACAGCGAAAATATACAGTACACATTAACCACAAGAGAAGAGATGCACTGTATGAGGTTGTAGCACAAAGTCTAACTTTGCATTCCCCAAAACTGCCTGATACAATTAAAATACAATAATAAAACAACAACAAACAACATAAAAACACCTGAATTATTATTATTATATTACTTCTGTTTTATTTTTCTATACTTATCAAAGAATTTGCAAGATTTTTCTCTCTAAGTACCCTGACAGCCTTTAATTTTTAAAAAGAAATTTAAAATTTATTATTCTTAAACATTTACATGTTTATATTGTAAGTATTCAAGCTCTGAAGCAAGTAAGTAATGGATTACTAAACAGAACTACAAATAGTAAAAAAAAAAAAAATACAATTATACTGTCCCATACAACTGAATGTAAAGTTAGTTGCTAATACTTAAACTTAATGTTACATGAAAAATATAAGAACTGTTATATGTTCAGCATAATCCAATATACTCCAAAAATAACTGCATAAAAAAAGAGCATTTATAACAGCACTTATTGTTACAACGGTTATAATAAACATTTCAAGCTTTTTTCTATATATCCGTAGTAATATAGCAATATTCCTTTTCATTTTTATTATCACCTTTCTAGTTTTTAATTCTTTTTCAAATGTAGATTTTACTGAAACTATATCCAGTAATCTATGTGAATTGATCACTTTTGTACAGAGAACTTAAGTTGGAGTCACACTTGTGTTGCATGTTTAGTCGAGGAAAAGGTTAGTATAAGGGTTACTTTTATCATGTCCAACATTGATGTTTTTATTCAAGCCATCTGTAGACTGAGACAAAGGTAGGTAAGAATGGTTAAAATAGTTGCTGCACGAACAAGGCTTAAGACAGTGGCATGTTGTAGAAAGGTTATCTCCTTTCTCAGGATCTTTTCCATCTTTAAATTGCTCATAGACATAACAGTTTTGCTTAAGGCAGAGAACGGACAGATCTTTGTTCAGAGTGACATAGTCTCTGAGGGTTTCGCTCCCAGAACTCCCATCTGCCTGTTCCTCAAAGGAAAAGCTTCCATCAGAGGAGAGGAAGTTGAGTTCTTCAGAAGGATTGTCAAGGACTGGAAGCTCATCAGACATGATCTCCACTACAGAGGAGGTTGTTTCTTCAAAACACAGCTTCGATGTGACTGGAGGATTCTGTAAGGTGAGTTCATTAATTCATGGTGAGTAACTCAGAATTTATTTAGTCATTCAGCTTTAAATGTATTAATTCTGTTAACATTTATTATACATTTCTACTTATTTTAGGATGAACTATGAACATTTGTTTTTTGTAGTGGTGAACATGGGGAGACAAAACAAGACGATCATTTGGGTTTTATTCCTCGAGGATTTTAACAAAATGAGAGCAATGTTAAATGAATTATGAGTTTTACAAAGTGGTGGACTTTTATTTAAAACATGTCTCACAGTGACAGCTGCTCTAGCAACATTTTTTTTATTTAGTGGAGCTTCTTCTTTCATAGAACATAGAATTTACTTGTATTTTTTTTCTGGGTTTCCCAGTTTCTTTCCTGGAAACATTAGGAGTTACTTTCTGGGCTATTCAGTAAAGTATCGGAAATGTCTTACAAAGTAACTTATAAGCTGAAGGAAAGCAACCACTTTGTTTCATGAAATTTTCATAAAGGTGGATGGTAAGTTCTGGAAATGACTTAAGTTCTGGGAAAGTACACACTGTATTATTTTGTGCTACCATTTTGTTTTTATTTGTTGTTTTGTCTATGATTGCTTATGATTACTTTAAACTTTAAATCCTGCCACTAAATATTTTACCCATTTCTGCTGGTTGATGTCTGTCAGGAAGCCCTGAAGAACTTTTTCAAGGTTGGGCACTGGAGGCCAAAAGAGCAGCTTGAGCTTCCTAAAAAAAAAAGAACATAATGATGTTTTTTTCTAACACTTTTCAATTTTTTCAAATACTAGATCTTTTTCAGAGAATGTATTACTTCTAAATATTGATATTTGTTTTAAAAAGAACATATAATAAATTTATAATTGCTTTCACAACAAAATAAATAGTTGAAAACAAAAGTACCTGCGACAAAGTAAAACGGTTGGGATGAAGAAGATAATGATGATCAGCATGGAACCACAGAGACGCCAGAGGAGCTTCCTGTCTAGAAACAGGAGAACTAATTAAGGATTTCTACAACCATGTTTTTATTTATAGTTTGTTTTCGATCAGACACACCTGCACTTTGGGGAACTATTGCTCGCACAGGTTTCGACCAGGCACTCCAGTATCCAGGATGTTCATCTGGTCTGTTTGCACATTTCACAGAAGCCTGAACCTCAACCTCCTCACCTGGTTCCAGTGAGAGCAGAAAGCTGTCGTCTTTTACCTGCAAACAAGAGGGATTACTTTAAGTATTTATCTAGAACTATTGCCTTATAGATTAATTAGAAAGAAGTGGTTCATGTTGGGTCTATTTTTATCCTTTCTTCTTTAAAATAGTTAACTTTTAAACAGGTTCTATTTAAATGATTTCTTTCTTTTACTGGTTTTGCTATGATCAGGGCAGGATGTGATGTCCCAAAAATGGGGTTAATCACAGTTCAATCATGATTTAACAAGGGCAGGAATTATGTCATACATAGGTCTATGTTTGGGTTGGATTGCATTTTTCTTTAATAAATGTTATAATTCTTTGCTCATTGTTTTATTTTGTTATTTATTCAGGCTGTCTTTTCCTGAAATTGAAATTTTTTTGATGATTTGAAATATTTTTGTAAGACTAGAAATCAAACATGGGCAAAATCTGTGAGGTGGCTTTACTGAGCACCACATTATATAAATTCAATTCAAGTAAAAAACATAAAATAAATACACTTAAAATGTACATTACCTCTACTGTTTTTTCCCCAAGTGTCTTGGAAGAATAATGAATTCTATATTTGCTTTTCATCCATAGGTGTTTTAAATTTCTGCCAAGAGAAACAAGCATTTTCCCCACAGTGTCTTCTGGCTGTAGAGAGACAATGGAGGGGGGATCCAGAAGACCTGCACATAAAATGTAACAAAAATATAAATTATTTTTCATAATATGACTGGAAGGTCTCAAAACTTTGACTAAGATCAAAAGGTCAGTGAAAACTAAAGAGATAAACAACCATTAAAACAACACAGTATTAATGTTTGTTTATGATTTCACAAGAAAATCTGAATAATATTGAAGCAAGTTTCTTACAGAGTTCCTCCACATAGACAGTCCTCTCGTACAAAGTGATGTTTTTAGTCTGATCCACCACTTTCACTTCCGTCCCAGCGTATAAAAAGATATCAAACCGTGGAAATGAACAGACATGTAGGAAAGTTCCGTTTTCTGTTCCATGGATGGACGTTTTGCACTTCTTACTTGGGTGCCTTTAGTGACAAAGTGATAAACACAGGAAGCATGATTTATTAAAAAACAAAAACATTTTTATTGAAAATGTCACAGATAAAAAGCAGTTTCAAAGAAAATATATATAAAAAAATATGATTTCACAAAATCCTCTGCTTTAATGAGGATCTTTTTGCTTGCAGCAGGAAAACAAAAACAAACAGATTGGAGCTTACACACACCCTACACCTCCCATGTAGTTGTTTTTCCCCAAGCTCTTTGACCAAAAGTAAGTTCATAATGTCAGACTCCACCTCTATGTTTGATAGTTGTATGAGGTATTTGTGCTGCTAATTTGCCACACATTTCCACTATCATCACTCCTGATGTCCTATGGTTGTTTTCATTGTTAACTTTAGAAACCTAAAGTGTACTGCTGTACTCCCTTCAAAGGAAAAAAAAAATCTATTTTTTCTTTTTTAAACAAGTGAAGTTTGCCAACCTTTCTTATTAGATCAGATATTGATATTTGGAAAAGGCTGATTTTGAAGTTTCATGAACTTTCCTGTGATTTAGAACTGTGTCAGAATTTCCTTGCAATTGATATTTTTCAAACTGCAGAATGATGGATTTCTTCCAGCCCTTTCTAGACTGATGCTGTTCTAAAATAAGTAAGTAAACTTTATTTATATAGCACATTTTATGGGTCAGAAACCACAAAGTGCTTTACAAAATATTGAAAACAAAGAAGATAAAATTTAAGTGGAGATAAAACAACATACATGTGACATAGGACAAAATAAAACTAATTAAAAGCCAGTCCAAATAAATATGTTAAAATATTTTTTAAGAACTCACGAGGTAGTTAGCACATATTTTGTTTTCATACAGTAACAATGACATGGCATTGCTACTGTAAACTCATTTATTCTCTTGCAAAAGTTGGTGAAAGGCTGCAGAGATAATTGAATTATTTGGCTAAAGACAGCAGCCCCTGAGGGCCAAACTGACTTACAAGTGTTACAGAGAAAAACTAGGCTATTAAAAACATACCCTTTATTCTTATAGAGAAAATCATAGGTCCCGTTGTCTGTGGTCTCAAAGAAGCAGGTGAAATCAGTCTTTGTTCGAGTGAAACACTTTGGATTTTCTTCATCCTGTATGAGCATAAAATCTGGTCCAGAAAAAAAAGTCACATAAATATGATGCATATATGAATGAGAGCCAGTGAAACACCAGAACATTGTCATCAGTACTTGGTAATATCCACTTTTACTGATAGGAGGACACTCAGTCTTTGTCTATAACATTTTACAAAGTTGGAGCATGCAAAGAAAGAGTGGAAAAAAGAAGAAGTGGTAAACGCACTGAACCACTTTGTCACATTCTACAGCCACATGAATAAAAACAGCTACATGAATAAAAACAGCCATGTTTTTATTCATGAAGCAAAATTTAATTGAAACTACATTTTATTAGGTTGTGATAGATGAATGATATACAGCTGCATTGTGCTGTATTTAATGAAACTGTGAAACATTTTCAAACTAAACCAATTAAAAAGCTTTTTATTTTTACTTGAATATTTTTTCATTATTTCAGACTTACCTGAAATATCAGAGTTGGTACCTGAGAGGACATCTGACCAGTCACTCCAGTATCCTGAATAAATCGACCCATCAGGTTGAGCTCTAACTCTTACACTGAACTGGCTTCCTGATGAAAGACTCACACACATGCTAGTGTCTCCCGGTTTTGTCATCTATGGGAAGAAATAAAATAAATAATTAAATAAATACTTAGCCATACTATTTTTTTCTCATATTTGCTGCTTGCATTCTCGTTTGTTTATTCAATTTTTTGGTACATTGTTTAAGGTTTTGTAGTACCTCATGAATACAAAACTTTAGAAACCTTCATTTTTCATTCATTTAAAATTTTGGAACATTTATCATGTTGAGGTGACAATTTCTCTCTTTTGGCGCCATCTTGTGGTATGATAATGAAACTTTCAAGACAAGATTGACATTAACGTTGAGTACAGGGTTAAACAATATGTCAAAACCTAATATATAATTCTTTGGCCTTTTTCAGATTACCAACAACAATAAGGCTGTACATCCTGTTAGAACCTTCATGATGAGCTCTGAACTTCTGCTTCTTTAGTTTTTTTTTCCATATTTATATAAAAAATACAATTAATTCAGTAAAACAACCAAAATTTGAGAGGTTTGTTTTTGACTAATGCTAGGTATTTTTTTCTTGTGTCCTTGTAGTTTCTTTTACTCCTTAGCTTTTTTCCAGATGAAAGAAAAAGTATTTAGAGACTCTTCTTATCAGAAGAAAAAATGTTGCTCACCATTGTTATTTTCATTGAAAGAGTGACTATCTTGTTTTTTAAGTTGTTGAACAGCTCAGCTTTTGTTGGTGGATCTAACTTACCGTGTACTCTTCAACTCCTTTGATCTGAACATTGACCTCATACTTCATGTGGTTTGACAGAGACGGGAGAGGAGCTTCCCACTCCAAGCACAACTTGTCATTAATCAGTTTTCCTTTCAGATGACTTGGTGGGCCGCTTTTAACTGTTAACATGAATCACATAAGATTATATAAAAATCTTACTTTTCTGATGAACATAGGCTGTGAGAAAATCAATAACTAACTGCACTGTTGAAGAAATGGAGCACAAGAAACGATTCCATTAAATTTATTTGAATGCTGTGATGACCTCTTGAAATAAAACTATTGTTGTTCATCCATGATTGTTTCTCTTACATATACACCAGACATTTGATAGATTTATAGAAATAATAGTCACATTATGTACATCTCTTAGGACAGACCTCATGAACACAACTTCCTGGAAGGGTTTGAACTGTTCGAAGTTCTAAACAAAGAAAGTACATCTTAGAGTTTTCCTTTAGTAAAGTGTAACTCAGTAATACTCACTGGACTTTTTCAGCTCAATCTCTTTGCTGAAGAACAATCGTTTGAGTGGAGCTGCAGTGCTGCTGAGCTTGATCTTCATTGCTCCAGACTCATCTCCACGAAAAGAACACGTGTCAGAAAGATTTCCATCATCCTGACACTCAGTCCAGTTCAAAGATTGTCTGCAAGAATTTGAAAGTAGCTCATCAAAATTGCAGAAAAACAAAATAAAAATCACAACTACTTGTTTTGACAAAATCTCTTTGGAGGCTCTGTAGAATATGTCCAGAAGTTAAGCTATATAAACCCTTTTTGCAGATATCCTAGTTGCCCTTTATGTTCACATGTCATTTACAGTCATAGGAAACTGTAAATGCAATCATTTCACTTTTAAGTCTTTACAATGACATATCACACATCAGGACATATTAAAATGCTTCTGTTGATTTTTTTCTTTTTTTACATAAAGAAAAGTAGTTACCACCCATGTTTTAGCATCTTTAAAAACCACTGCTAATACCAATGCCTTGGATTGTTTCCATTCGTTTATGTCCCCATATTGGCCAATGTTCAATAACTGGACAGATGACCTCTAGAGTACTTTGATACAGGGGGAAATTTGTTGCCATCTGAATAACTTTCTGCAGATTCTCTGCCTGCAAAACAAGACCAAAATCACCATCACTGCCCCACCACCATGCCTGACAGTTGATTTGAAGTCTTTCTCTTTATGGCAACCTCTATTTTGGTCTCATCTGCAATTATAAATCTAACTCATAGTACTGTATTGTTTTTTGTGTGCACTTTGTCACAACAAGTAATGAATACTTTCCAGTGGTGCCCAATGTCTGTTCTCGAGGGCCGGCATCCTGCATGTTTTAGTTCTCTCCCTGGTGGTACCAGCAACCATTTCAGCATGTCAGAGTTCTTCTTAGGCCTCTAATGACCCATCGTTTGATCCAGATGTGTTAAACTAGGGAGAGAACTAAAACATGCAGGATGCCGGCCCTCCAGGACGAACTTTGGGCACCACAGGCTTACTCTTTTTCTATCACAAATATCAGTATTTACATGCTGAGCCCTGCAGAGATTGAACACACATGCACACAGACCTATAGATCTATAAGGGTATTAGTACCTAGAGTTATAGAAGAGCTTGTAATCATTTTCTGCAGCATATTTGGTGTTATTCCAATGACAGGTAACATGTTGCAGGTCAGAGGTGAAGCATATCAGGGAAATATCATCTATGAGAGAAAGGTTGTTATTTTTAAGCATAAGAATCAGTTGTAAGGAAGTATGTGTACGTATATGCAGACATCCAGCCAGATTGTTTTCGATCAGACACACCTGCACTTTGGGGAACTATTGCTCGCACAGGTTTCGACCAGGCACTCCAGTATCCAGGATGTTCATCTGGTCTGTTTGCACATTTCACAGAAGCCTGAACCTCAACCTCCTCACCTGGTTCCAGTGAGAGCAGAAAGCTGTCGTCTTTTACCTGCAAACAAGAGGGATTACTTTAAGTATTTATCTAGAACTATTACCTTATAGATTAATTAGAAAGAAGTGGTTCATGTTGGGTCTTTTTTATCCTTTCTAGCATACGTTGGTCACAGACTTTAATATTTGACTGGTGATTTGTTATTTATTCAAGTACGAGAGTAAAATAATCTTCCTGATGTTTCAATCTCATAAAAGTGAGTTGGCAATGCATTACAGTTTTAACCAAAATATGATAAATTCATCTATTATGATGTTTTATTTCACGGTGTTTAATGGCTTGTTTAATGGATTAACCTGGCTCAAGTTTCTCTCTCTCCCTTTCCCACCACTGTTTGTTTAGATGACGTATTCTTCTGAAATTCTGTGCTAGTTTTACATTAAATATAGATTCAAAGCTTCCAGGAAGTCTCTGTTTGCCTCATCACTTCACAGCACATTTCCCAAATGTATTGGGGATCAGTTAATCAATCAATTAATCAGTCAGTCAGTCTCCCTTTATTTATAGAGAACTTTGCATACCTAACGTGACCAAAGTGTTGAGTCTCTCTCTGATTGCTGAATCATGAACATCGACCTTAACTGAGGGAAAAGCCTCCCTGCCTGCTTTAGATGTTGTGATTTCTTGTGTGATCTCCAGGATGAGTCAGAGTGTTTTTGGTGTCATTTGTTTTGTCCCCTCACTGATCCGTGTTTTATTCATTTATGGATAAAATCTCTAGCGGTCAGTTTCTGGAGACCCATCGCCTTGGTAACTCTTATCATACCTATGGATGTCAAGGACTTTGTTTCTTATGTGATTTTTAATTTCTTTACATGACAAGATGAGGAACTTTTAAACAGGTTCTATTTAAATGATTTCTTTCTTTTACTGGTTTTGCTATGATCAGGGCAGGATGTGATGTCCCAAAAATGGGGTTAATCACAGTTCAATCATGATTTAACAAGGGCAGGAATTATATTATACATAGGTCTGTGTTTGGGTTGGATTGCATTTTTCTTTAATAAATGTAATAATTCTTTGCTCATTGTTTTATTTTGTTATTTATTCAGACTGTCTTTTCCTGAAATTGAAATTTATTTGATGATTTGAAATATTTTTGTAAGACTAGAAACCAAATATGGACAAAATCTGTGAGGTGGCTTTACTGAGCACCACATTATATAAATTCAATTCAAGTAAAAAAACATAAAATAAATACACTGAAAATGTACATTACCTCTACTGTTTTTTCCCCAAGTGTCTTGGAAGAATAATGAATTCTATATTTGCTTTTCTTCCATAGGTGTTTTAAATTTCTGCCAAGAGAAAGAAGCATTTTCCCCACAGTGTCTTCTGGCTGTAGAGAGACAATGGAGGGGGGATCCAGAAGACCTGCACATAAAATAAATTATTTTTCATAATATGACTGGAAGGTCTCAAAACTTTGACTAAGATCAAAAGGTCAGTGAAAACTAAAGAGATAAACAACCATTAAAACAACACAGTGTTAATGTTTGTTTATGATTTCACAAGAAAATCTGAATAATAACAAGTTTATTATAATAATAATAATAATAATAATAATTATTATTATTATTATTATTATTATTATTATTATTATTATTATTATTAGTTTATTATTATGGAACAAGTTTCTTACAGAGTTCCTCCACATAGACAGTCCTCTCGTACAAAGTGATGTTTTTAGTCTGATCCACCACTTTCACTTCCGTCCCAGCGTATAAAAAGATATCAAACCGTGGAAATGAACAGACATGTAGGACAGTTCCGTTTTCTGTTCCATGGATGGACATTTTGCACTTCTTACTTGGGTGCCTTTAGTGACAAAGTGATAAACACAGGAAGCATGATTTATTAAAAACAAAAACATTTTTATTGAAAATGTCACACAGATAAAAAGCAGTTTCAAAGAAAATATATAAAAAAATATGATTTCACAAAATCCTCTGCTTTAATGAGGATCTTTTTGCTTGCAGCAGGAAAACAAAAACAAACAGATTGGAGCTTACACACACCCTACACCTCCCATGTAGTTGTTTTTCCCCAAGCTCTTTGACCAAAAGTAAGTTCATAATGTCAGACTCCACCTCTATGTTTGATAGTTGTATGAGGTATTTGTGCTGCTAATTTGCCACACATTTCCACTATCATCACTCCTGATGTCCTATGGTTGTTTTCATTGTTAACTTTAGAAACCTAAAGTGTACTGCTGTACTCCCTTCAAAGGAAAAAAAAAATCTATTTTTTCTTTTTTAAACAAGTGAAGTTTGCCAACCTTTCTTATTAGATCAGATATTGATATTTGGAAAAGGCTGATTTTGAAGTTTCATGAACTTTCCTGTGATTTAGAACTGTGTCAGAATTTCCTTGCAATTGATATTTTTCAAACTGCAGAATGATGGATTTCTTCCAGCCCTTTTTAGACTGATGCTGTTCTAAAATAAGTAAGTAAACTTTATTTATATAGCACATTTTATGGGTCAGAAACCACAAAGTGCTTTACAAAATATTGAAAACAAAGAAGATAAAATTTAAGTGGAGATAAAACAACATACATGTGACATAGGACAAAATAAAACTAATTAAAAGCCAGTCCGAATAAATATGTTAAAATATTTTTTAAGAACTCACGAGGTAGTTAGTACATATTTTGTTTTCATACAGTAACAATGACATGGCATTGCTACTGTAAACTCATTTATTCTCTTGCAAAAGTTGGTGAAAGGCTGCAGAGATAATTGAATTATTTGGCTAAAGACAGCAGCCCCTGAGGGCCAAACTGACTTACAAGTGTTACAGAGAAAAACTAGGCTATTAAAAACATACCCTTTATTCTTATAGAGAAAATCATAGGTCCCGTTGTCTGTGGTCTCAAAGAAGCAGGTGAAATCAGTCTTTGTTCGAGTGAAACACTTTGGATTTTCTTCATCCTGTATGAGCATAAAATCTGGTCCAGAAAAAAAAGTCACATAAATATGATACATATATGAATGAGAGCCAGTGAAACACCAGAACATTGTCATCAGTACTTGGTAATATCCACTTTTACTGATAGGAGGACACTCAGTCTTTGTCTATAACATTTTACAAAGTTGGAGCATGCAAAGAAAGGAATCTTTGACCATCTTTACACAATCAAGAGACTGAGATGACAGGAGTTGGGCATTCTGGTCAGCTCAACCATTTCTGTGTTGATTTGGTCAAACATTATCCCATTGAAAGCGCCATTTTCCATTCAGAGCAAAAATGACCTTGTATTTTAAGTGGTTGTGACACTGTGCAACAACAAATGGGAAACAAATGGGCCCACAGCATCACAGATACTACACCATGTTTAAAAGTGGGCATGAAGGTCATGTCTACATTCAATATACTAAAACTTATATACAAAAAGGATTCAGGTTATTTATTTTAAATGAATTGTTGGTGGTGCCAATCAAATGGGGCAAGGAAAATGTTCCCTTTTAATCTGGGCTTGTTTCTCAAGTAAAATGTTTAAAATTTCCCAAAGTTTCTAGATCTCCTGGTTGAGCTGCTGGATTGGTAATTCAGGAAATTACGGATATCCCAGTTTATTTGGTAAGGAACAAGTGAAGGGTTCACTATGGAACTTTACAACTTAGAAAAGAAAAGGGTGGCATGGCTCTCCCACAGCTAAAGCAGCATTATCATTATTATTATTATTATTATTATTACTATCATGCCTTCCAGCTTGCTCCATTTCTCTGTTGGAGTAATGAGGACTATATGGCTAAGTGGAATGAAATGTGGGTAACTGCATTTCCTTTACAAAGCCTGATTTTTGATAGAAGTCTGTTGGCTCACTTGGGAGTGGGAGTAAATTCTTGGATACATCTAACATAAAAAATTTGGCAGAAGCTGGGTAATTTGACAAAAATTGACAAATTGTTGACCTTGTTTAGGAGAAACACATTTGGTACAGAATTCCCTCCCAGCTGAGACTTCACTTTTAAATTCTGGGTGAGGAAGGGTCTTATAATCTGTCTCACACTTACAGAAAACAATATTTCTTTAAAGGTTTTCAGCTTATGCAGAACTTAAATGGCCTAAGGAAAAAAAATAATTGTATTTAAGATCTCTTCAATTTTACTTCAACTTACCAAACTGCAGGATCTTGTGACATACAGTTCTACGCAATTTTAAAGTCAGTGTATTGGTCAAATACACATTTATTTAGTTCTAGCACATGTACTGCTTTGTTTATAACTGATCAATTATTATATTTATATTACATTATATATTATTATTATAAATTAACTCCTTAAAAAACAAGTCTGAGTTTCCTCTGGCTCCGCATTCTGTAAAAAAACATTGTTACAAATCTTAATAAGGTATAATAACACACCAGCCCAGAATAAATATATGATGTGCATAGTTCCTATCTTTACTATTTGGAGTTAACAAGATGCTATGCTTTCACCTTTGTCTTCTGCAAGATTTTATCTTGTTCTGAGAAATATAACTTTAACCTAAATTAAATTAAAATTATACACACAGTCTGACAAACTTAAAATGCATTAAATAGATGTATCTATGAATTAATAGGAATTTCCAACAAAAGAAATAAATGCTGTCGGTACAGCAACGGAGGTAAATATAATTTAAACTTCACCTGAACATTTCAACATGTACACTTACCTTGCTTTGACAAATTCTGCTCATTTTCAACATTGCAGTGCAAGACGGGCAACAGGTCAAAATGGATCCACAAGCTAAAGAGAAATATCTTCCATATGCAAAGCTGAGTCATCATTGACTGAGGTGTGCTTCGAGTCCTGAGCTCATCTCATGTTTGTGTTTATTGTGTCTACTGCATGTAGTTTTGAGTTGTTGTATGTGGGTGGGATTTAACAAGTTCAGAAGGGTCGAACTAAAAAGCTCAGCCTATAAGAGGTAGTGGACTTTATCTGTGGTGGAAGCTGACTCCAAAAAAGGCAAGATGGGAGGAGAAATGTACAGTTTTTTTTTTCCTCATATTTTTAGGACACAAGAGCATAACAAATGACTGGTGGAGAGTCCAGTTACTCTTGATCTCCATTGTATGTATTTGTAGATATTCTTATTTGTTGTGTTCATCAAAAGATTAGTAAGTGAATTATAACAGTTAACCCAATATAATCTTTAGAAGACTTGGGACTTACCATTTCTCAAGATAATGTACTTTACAATGTAAAGCACAGAACTTCATAAGCTTTCAAATTCTGTGTTCTACATTTAATGACAGTCATGCCCTCCTGTAAAACAAATAACAAAAATGTACCCAAACAGAAAACCATATGTGCTGATTAACCACATCCTGACCTGCTGCACAGCAGCAGTACAGCACATTTGGTTTTATTTCGCACGTACAGAGGCAGGCCCCCTTTGCTCATAGCCCTGGCAAATTTAGATCATATTAATTATGTTCAATTATGGTTTGTCTTTGATATTAAATGAGACTGGTATTTTTTGAAACATAAAACAGCATAAATTATGTATCAATGTAAAACAAATGAGTTTTTATTTCTATATATATATATTTAAAAAAAAAGTCATTTAGGAACTTATTTGCATCCTTCTCAATTACTGATGGCATCACAGCAATAACACTCTCATTGTACATATAACTGTGGAGTCTCCCTCCCACCCCCCATGTTTCCACTGTTATTTTAAAGATTTATTTTCAGTGATTAACTCCATTTGTTTGAGATTTGAAGGCCTCATTATCATTAACCTGATGTTTAGCTCCCTCTACAGATTTTTTTATGGAGTTTGATTTTGGACTCTATCAGTGACGTGCGGTCAGGGGAGGCTCACCTGTCATCATGGAAACATAATAATAATAAAATCATTTATAAAGATATGTTCACTCTGTGTTTTATACTATAAAGTACCCATTTTCCATTTAATTTAACCAAATCTGATGGGTTTTTTTTTCTTCAAAATCGCTGAATTTTCGATTTTTCGCATTCAAATGCTTGGAAGCGAAGCCGGTGAGGCAGCACCGAGCTGAGCCTCACCTGGGATTGCGCAACCTCTCGCTAACTGCACTGGCTGCCACTCTATGAGAGCATGCTCCTCCTGTCTGTACGTCGCCAATAAAATGGTTAAAAACATTTAATGTATGAACTGATTTTCCATAATTTAGCTTATGTATTTAATATACTGTGTGTGTAACGTGTGTCGTGTGCTGAGGAGCGATCAGAAACGGCAGAGAACAGACTCGAGGTGAGGCAGGCAGTTCTACCTGCCTCATGGCAGGGGGCGCTCATGATCCCAGACATTGTGACTCTACAACTGCAGAGTAAGAGACAGTAACAGCGAGCTAGCCATACGCTGATACAGAGAACGAGAAAGACGTGGTTTTGAATTGTACTTTAACGTTTCTCCCTTTGATGTTAAGCACAGCACAAACTTAATAATATCTACATGTCTAAGTTTGATTGAGATAATGGAATTATTCTGCGGCGGCGGCGGCTAACCATCATATGTTAAAATAGTCTTTTTGCCCTCCAGCATTGTACGCACGCGCGAAATTTCCTTATTTGAACAATAACGTGCAGGGGGTCTAGATTTGTAAATAATTAAGTCGGTCGGACTCTATGGGGGAGTCTCTTTAATCCATTAATATAACTTCCATTCGTTTAAATCTAACACTGCCACAGCAGGAATAATATAAAACATAATAAATATTCCATATGCCACAATGTTTTCAAAACATTGTACTGAATTAGTTAATGATGCCCATTTTAAAATCACTGCCACATTTAAGGGTTTCCAATTATAACTGCATGGACAAATGCTACTTCATCTTTTTTGTTTCACCCAGTTGAACTATTGTGATGGTGTTTTATAAATGTATGTAGAAAACCCCATGAGTCAGCAGTTCTTTAAAAAAAAATGCTGCTGCCAGAGGCCTGACCAACAACAGAAAAATAATGCTGTACCTCAGAAGCAGACTCACCCCACATAGAAATGTGACGGTGCTGTGGAAGCCACTGAGGCCGGAAAGTTAAAACTGTCCTGAATACATGTTTATGCTCTAATTTTGTTGTTAGAGCAAATTAAAAAAAATAAATTTAAATTTAAAAACTACAGAAGTCAAATATTAACAATATGTGGATTACATTTAAATATTGACTTTGTATCACAGTAAACGTTATAGCAAGTTCGTTATAATAGTTGTTACACCGCTCCCTCTTGTCTATGCTGTATTTGCACAGTTTTTCTACTTCTTTCAAAATGTCCTATTTTAAATAACTTGTCACATGCTTGTCATGGAGGTCAAGGTGGGACCCAAACGGCTGAAAGAATAAAGCCCAGATTGATATCAGTTGAAACTTCAATTTTAGTGCAACAGAATAGCCAAACCACACTAACATGAACAATGAAAGACAGACTGCTTAAATAAGAGTAGAAGTAAGGAATCAATATAAGAGAACTACTAAACTTGCTAACTAAAGAAGAATATGTTAAATAAAAAGCTAACAAAACAATTAATCGTTTATTTACTATAATGTATTTACTAAACCACCATAATATGATTACAGCCTATACCCATAAGAACAAACTTAACAGTCATATTTTATTTACTTAATATGTTTACATTTTGTGTAATTATAGTTTCATTTCATTAAATACTGAAAAGTTAAATGATCAGTTGTATGTTTTTACCTTTGTGCTAATCTGCATGCATTCGTTTTGCATGTCACTGCTGCTGATGCATCTGAATTTCCCCACTGAGGAATAAAAACATGTTTCTATTTCAAATTTTCTATTTCTAAAAGGGACTTTCTCACACTAAGCACTGCTGCTTAAAATGAAACTTCTGAACAGAAAAATAAAATGGCTGGTAAAAAAAATAAAAAAAATGTCTACCACAAACTGATTAAACCACCTCTTATCCGAGTTTCTGAAAACAAGACATTTTTAAAATGTTTTTTTTTTTTTTTTGAGGGGAGAGGTTATCTTGACATCACCTGAACATTTAGTGCTACAGTATGAACTCCATTTGATTAACAGAAGATAATCAGGTGTAGGCATACTGTTTTATTATTTGAAAGAAGTAAGATGGAACCAGAAGATGTTTATTACAAAAAAATGTACAGCTGAATTGCAATGCTTTCCTTTCCTGCAATGCTTTACAGATGACAGATCTGTTGCTGGCTCTGATCAACCAAATAATGGCGGCATCACCAACCACACTGGTAGATGCAGCAGCTACTAATCATGTCAGGGTTGGTACGCCAGAAAGTTTGTCTTTGAGATCTAACAGTGTTCTTTCATAGTGCTCTGCAAACGTTGAAAAAGTTTTATGTCCATTACAGCCACAGATTTCTTTTAACAAGTGCATCTGGAAAGTATTCACAGGGCCTCAGTTTTTCCACATTCTGTTATGTTACAGACTTACTACAAATTTCATGACATTTCTTCAAAATTCTGCACACAAATACCAAATTAAGACAATGTGAGAAATTGTTTTTGAGTGTTTTGCCAATTTATTAAAACTAGAAAACCAAAGAAATAAGTTACATAAGCATCCAAAACCCTTGCATAATACTTTGTTGATCCACCACTGGCAGCAATTGCAGCCATAAGTGTTTTAGAATATGATACCTCAAGTTTAGCTCCCCTATGTTTATGCAGTTTCTCCCAAGTTCCATCAGGTTGGATGGTAGATGTCCGTCAGCCATTTCCAGGCCTCTCCAGAGATGTTCAGTTGGATTCATGTCTGGACTGGGCCACTCCAGGAGATCCTCAGTGAATCTGAAGCATTGAGTTGTCATCCTGCTGAAAAATTAACTGCTTGCCTTGTATTTCTTTGGGACTTTATGTGATAAAACATTGCAAATTAGTCTATTAGTCTGGAAACTAATGAGTCCATGACTAATGGTATCTCTGCCAACAGATTCTCCCACCTGAGCTATGGATCTCTGTAGCTCCTCCAGAGTTACCACACACCTCTTGGTTGAATGACTGATGCTCTAAATCAGGGGTGCCCAATATGTCCATTGTGATCGACCAGCAAAATGCTTGTTTAATATTCTTGCTCAATATCCTCTATGAGATCCTGAGTTGTGTCTAAATTCATGCTCGAGGGTTTATGAAATGTGTTTGGTTCAGTTTTCAACATGTATCAAAACTTTTATACATTATTTACATTAAATCTGCTTAATGTATGTAAAGCATATTATATGGTCAGACAACACAGTAACACATTGGTATAAAATCTTCATAGTGCTCACATCATCAGGGTCAAAAGTTCACCCAAACTAGTTCTTTAATGTAAAATTTTGAATGATGTGAGTTATAAATAAACCTTGGGCCAATGGTGTTTTCCTCACATGTTCGAAGGTCCTCAGGAAGCTTGGCCACAGAAACCGTGTGTGACAGACAGCTCTGTGCATGTGGTCGGTTTGTGGAGGAAACCCGGTGACAGATCAGCTCAGTGCAGCTGGGCAGATCAGGATTCCTTTTTCTTTTTTTTACGTGTCCTGTTGCAGCATTTCACACACACCGTATAGAAAAGTCGGTTGACTACAAGTTCAAAGACTGTTTTGCTCCACAAAAATGATACCTCAAGACAAACTTTATAAAATCAAGTCTGCAGATCAGCATCTCTTAGGTCTCCCAAGACTCCAGTACTCTGGGATGTACTTTTCCTTCTTATAAACAGACAAAAGACAGGAAAAACAATTGTTTAAGAACCAATATAAATCCATGACAACCATGCTAACATTTTATTACATGTCTTCTAACAGTACAACATTCAATCTGACCACCACTGCTCACACAGCACCCTCCACACATAATGGCACCTCACTAAACATGAGTAAAAAGCTTAACATAGATTCATCTTTGATTGCTTTAGATTAATCACACACACTGAATCACTGGTGGCAAACTTCCTGTCACCTGCTGTTAACACAAAAGGATAAGACTTACTCGTCTCCAGTAGCACTCAGCCAGAGGCCTGGATCCTCTGCGCTATTATCCTCAACTCACCCCAAAGGTTTTCTCCAGGGTTTAGACCTTGGGGCTAAGAAAAAAATGTACTTTCTATTTTATGTTAACTGGGCCATACATTTTTAATCCTGCTGAGAGATTCAATTATGACCCATTTTATATTTGCTGGCAGAGCCCTTTACAATTAACCCAAGCCCTAACTAGTTACTTTTCCAGGGCATTTTGTAGAGGAACAGGCCCACAGCATCATAGATCCGCCTTTGTACTTGGACATAAATTCTTGCTTTCCCAAATTTTGTTTTTCAAAAACCTCAATTTTAGTCTCTTTTTCAGATTTTTACCTAACATTCCTCCAGAACTATTGGCTGTCATGTAGAATCCAACAGAATCTAATGGCTGTTATGAAAACTTAATGACTGTAACCATCTGATTGTGAACTTTGGGATTTTTTAATTTTACTTATGTTCTGCTTTCTTTATCCATCCTGCTCATCTGTGTGTGGTTTCAACTTTTAAGAGTTCCAGTAAGTGTGGCAACATTGGATTTTGTAAAAAAAAAAAAAAAAAAAAAAACAACCTCAGAAATGTTTTCCTACTAATCCAGATTTTTTTTATAATTCTGTGTGAGTGTGAGATAACAAAATATAATGTCATAATAAGTCTTTTTACACATATTTACCAGGGTTCCTAAAAGTGTTGATGGTGCTTTATGGTGTGGAGATAATTTCTCATTTCAACACGCCTTCCACATTGGCTAAAAAATATATTGTTCTACAGCTCTGCCTAATTTGAATACATGGATCTAATACTTTTTCAATATTTTTACAAATGTATCAAAATACAAACAGCGGTACTGATTTTCACAGGGCAGCGATAGGCAGTACACAGATAATAACTATGACAAATGGCACAAATCATGCTACTGTAAGTGCTACAATGGTATCTGTCACGGTTCACTCTAAAAAAAAGTTGAGAACTTCTGTTTGCAGTCCAAACTGTGTCCTTTAAAGTTTTCTCCACAAAAATATCTCCTCCTCCACGAGTACAAAAAAAAAAAAAAAAAAGTCCAGCAGACACCCCACAGACCCTTTGGTGTTTTAGCAAATCACATAACTCCATGTTTGTAAGTCCCCCCCTCAGGGATCAGAGAAAAATATAAAATCAGAAGGAAGAAAGATAAATTTGTTGATTTTTGTTTTTACATTGAATTGAAAGAGAGGAGTATTTCTTCCAGAAGGCTTTCTAGCAAATGCGTCTTTCCACCGAAGGCTCAGCTATTCTCCACGTCTCCTCATACTTTTGGTAACCCAATAAAGTGTCCTGTCACAGTCCTCCGTCTATAGCTGGGTGGTTGCGTTGAAGCGTCCAGTCCTCCTGTGTTGCCGCTGACTGGCGGGGTGGTGGCAGTAACGTGGCGGCCTGCCGCTCATCTTTCTCTTGGAGCTACGTGATGTGCGAGGGTCTGGGGGGGCTGGTAGTCAGGCCTCCTCCGCGGTGGCATCTATCCCAGCGTAGGTGAAGTTCTCAAAGAGAGCCATGTTAACGTAGGCCTGGAAGACAGGTGAATTTCAGGAAAACCGATGTCAAAATATAAAAACTATTTACAGCATTCAATTGAAATTAGCAGTTAAACTTCATGTAAGTGACCACATTTCTGCCTTGCTCATTGTGACTGTTAATTTGTAACAAAGGGATGTTTGCTCTAAAGAGAAATTGCAGTAACATGATGATTTATGATGCAACACCTTTTGTAATGCAGTGTATGATGAACGTTTTTATACCCTTTGAACTTTTTCACATTTTATTAAACTGTCAAAAATGTTACAGATATAAATCTAAAAACTATTATGTGTTTTTGTAATCAACCATGTCAAAGTTGCTGATTGGAAATAGGCCTATGCTTTGACTAGGCCATTGTGATACATGATTAGGCTTTGGTCTAAACCATTTCATGCTAGCTAAGGATGTATATTTAGAGTGATTGTCCTGTTGAAAGATGAACCTGCAGTTTCTCTTCCAGTCTGGAACTTTTCAACCTGCAACTGGTTTACTTCCAGGATTGTCCTACATTTAGGTCAATCCATCTTCTCATTAACTCTGACTACCTTCCATCTACCTGCTGAGGAAAAGCATCCCCGCAGTATCATGCTGCCTCCACTGAGCATCAGTCAGGTAATGGTGCATTTAGGGAAAAAGTGAAAAAAAAAACAACAACAACAAAACAAAACAAAAAAAAAACAAACAAAAAACAAAACTTGAAGCAGCATGAATCCTATTGTGAATCAAGAATTACCTTCCTGGCTTCCTGCATCCGGCTGAGCTGGACAGAGATTTGTGAGAAGGGTGGTCTCTCATAGGGCCGATCCCTCCAGCACTGCCTCATTAGTTCATAGCTGGGATGACAAACAATGACAGAACTTCCTAAATAATTTTTAGATAAAAATGCTAACACCCTATCATTTTGATAAAACTCCTAACCAGAACTAAAATAGTAAAACAGTTGAATTAATTGCCTTTTAGAACAGGACACTTACACCTCATCATCACAGTTTTTGGGTTTCTCCATCCTGTAGCCCTGTGGCAGTTTTTCATAAAGTTCGGCACATGTCATTCCACAGTATGGTGTACCACCTAATTCACAGACAAACAAGAGGCAGCAAATAAATGTAATGTAAAACATGAGACCATGACCATGTCATGTCTATTATTCAGAAAATCAATTGTGCTACACATGTAGATTTGGAGAAGATAGCTCTTCCTGACACTACAAAAAGAATTAACAAAAAGCAGAAATAAAAATAGAACTTTTCTGGGACTTTCTCTAAAGGGCTTGTATCTTTGCAGTCACAGGAAAACAATTTTATCTTGCATTTTATTATGATGTTGCAAGCATTCTTACCCAAGCTTACAATTTCCCAAAGTAGAACTCCAAAAGACCATCTGTGAGAAAGAAGGTCAAAAAATAGTTGAGATCATGCAAGTCAGAGAGAACATAAAAGTTTTTTTCTTTTTTTTAACTGTCATAAAAGAGCAAATGCACTTTGTTGATGGTATCTGTGATGGTATCTGGCGCCCTGCAAACAGAAACTAGCTGTGCCAATCTACGAATTAAAAACCGTGCAACTCCAAAACACTCTTATCTTGCATTCATTAAATGCAAGATAATGCAACTAAAAATGCATGAACTAGAGATGTACTACACAATTTTTTTTTTAATTTTAATAATGTAGTAGTTGAAGTTTCTTCTTAAAAATGAAGATGTGCTTGTGTCATTCAGTTTCAAAAACATAAAGCCACAGTCTTTTCTGGAATCTGATAAGCAAAACTTTCTGACAAGAATAACCACCAGTTTTATATGTCACAAGCTGGTGTGGTAGATTACATAATCAGACAAAGTGTTTGTGCTCAGTCTGTCTTCTTGCCTCACAGGTATCTCTGCTGCACTAGTTCCTACTTAAATTTCACTCATTCTTCTTTCACTAATTCTTAGTACTGTTTTGGTCCTCACAAGGTATTTTTCTTCTTACTTTTGCTGTCCTGTGCTCTGCTGGCCTGCTCTCTGTTGTATAAACAGGCTCCTGTTGACAGAGTCAACTGGCAGTCTGTTTCCTAGGCTTCCTGGTTTGTGCTTATCAGTTACATTGCACACTTTTATCAGAGTAACAGTGACGGGGGGATGATTTGTTGTTTTCTGAAGAAAGACACTTTGTTTTGTACATAATGAACAACTTTAATGGCATCATTTTGTTCAAATAAAAGACTTACACGTCACTCTTGCTCGTATACACGCTGTAATTCAGGGACTCGATGGCCATCCATCGTACAGGCAGTCTACCCTAGAATCAAACCAGCAGGTGGTTAATTTTCACAAAGTAACTGAAATGTCAAATCCTGAACATTACACCATCTCTGAATCAGTTTAAACGTCTGTCTTCTCAATGTGATGAATTAAGCAATACAAACCACAGCTTTACAATTACAGCACATAAAGGTAGTTTACATGTTTACAGAACACTGCCCTCTACAGGAGAACCTTTTATTGATCCATTACTTGTCTGGATGTTTCCGTAAAACAAAATGGACCCAAAAGTTTAAAAAACAATTAATGGGTTATGTGCTTTCTTTTGTGCTCTTTTACGTGTTTTTTACACGATGGATATATCTGAATTTATTAAGGTAAGATGTTAAGGTAATTGTGTGGGAATGGTTGTTTACTGGATCAGAGAATAAAACTTTTCTATTCTATTGTAAAAGTAAATAAATATTTATTCATGCTGGTGGTTGTGCTGTAAGGTCTGGATCAACATAAAAAATGTTTAAGTTTACTGTGCCATTCATAATCACTTTTTTAACCCGTCAAATATTCAGATTATGTCACCTCAGTCAACCTGACGTACCCATTGCTCAGGGCAGATTTATTTCCTCCCCCAGCCATTCCCCCATTTTGTGCCCAGTTGATGTACATTTTAATTAAACTGTATGTGAGATTAGACTATGTTAGTGAATAAATACAGGATTCTAGTGTGTTAAACTAGCAAAAGATTTTAAAAAACAGCAGGACAGTAACCCCCAGGTTTGGTATTGGACACGACTGGTGTAATTCATCTACTCAGAGATGCTTTCAGCACCCTCTCTTGGATTACTTTGTCAAAAAAAAAAAAAAAAAAAACAACTCACCATTGTTTTCTTGACATACACCTCTTCTCCTCTGGACAAACCAAAATCTGCAATCTTTGCCACTAGGCTGTCCCCTACAAGAACGTTCCTTGCTGCCAGATCTCTGTGAATGAACTAAAACCAACACAGAGGAGATGAGAAAGGAAGTAGTGATAATTGTAAAATGAACATGCTTTACAAAAGGGCGAAAATAAACTTTACCTGAAGTGTGAACATAATTTACAGACAGAATAGAATTTTGAGTGAGTTAAGAGTCATTACTGGAGCCTCTTTGCATAGTTTAGTGAAATCTTGCATGCAAGATTTAAGACTTTATGCAACGTCGCAACATCCAATGACATCAACTGACAAACAGCTGTTTTTGAATCCCAAGCTCAATCAGAGACAGACTATTCACTATGAGGCATATTAGATTTTCTTTTCCCAATCTTACCTGCTTGTCACTGAGGTAATGCATGCCGGTTGCCACATCAACAGCAAACTGCAGCAGCTGCTGGGAGGTGAGGGTAGAAGCAGTACCGTGCTCTTTTGCAAAAGCAGGATCGGTTTCCAACACACGACTCTTCCTCAGAAAGTCCAGGAGGTTCCCATAGGGAGCGTATTCTATGGCTATGTACAGGTAACCTGAAAAAAGACATAGTTCTCATAAAAACCTCCTGGCTAGCTCGGCAATTTTACCATGTAGTTACCATGTAGTTCTGTTACTGTTAAAGTGTCAGTCACTATTGCTCCAGCCTACTATGATACACATACGCTTGCTGTGAGCCGGCATATCATGCACATTTAGGGTTTTATTTATTTTGAAGCACTGCTTTTCAAATTGGCCAATAGCATCCAAACAAGAATTAGGTGGTTGAATCTGAATTTAATGTGGATTTTAAAAATCGTTAATATTCAAGATCAACTTCCCACTTCAGGTAGCTGAATGACTTCTATAAATAACTTTTATACTGTACTCAGATTAAAAAAAATGAAGGTTTAATCCTTTAGTGACTCTACCACAAATTATGCTTCTAGTTGTCAACTTGAGATTTTCAAATCAAAAAAACACTATCAACTGTCTAACATGGCGGTGTCATCCTGTGGTGGTAGTGCATTGCACCATACAATAAAGCAGCAGTACAAACTCCAAGTTCTTGTACTTTATGTTAATTCAACACAGCAGAACATTACTTCCACCAAGGAGGAAGACATACCAACCAGTACCATGATATAGACATTATGTCAGGCCCAATCAATATTTAAAGACCAAGAGCCTTTCAGCATTGCATTCAATCAGTTGTTTAAATTATTCATTTTTATTTTTTATTCCACAACAATATCCTGTCTGTCTACCTAAAAACCCTGAGTGAGGCCTTGACTGACTTGGTTGCAGTTGCTCAGAGAGCCAACCGGTTACAGATGGTAAGGGACTTGGCCTTGAACAATTTAAACTTGACTCAGACGTAGGCCGGACCTTTTTATAAAATCCTCACTGAACTCAACCAGATGGCTGAATCTCTGTCAACAGATGACAGCTTTCAGCCTTTCCACAGGCTACTAGGCATTTGTAGCTGTTGGAAAGGTTTCATGCTGATTTCACCAGGATCAGTAAGAGTGCCAACACAATTAGTGAGGACCGTATGGGGAAGGAAGGAGTAACAGTCTGATGGAGAGGCTGGTCAAATGTCTCACACAGAATGTTCTGTATTTCCAGCAGGAAAAAAAAACAACAAAAAAAACATATTTGCCTCACAGGAAAAATTAAACAAAATATATTATTATATTAATAATTAACCAAGATTTGAAATCACTAATCTTATCAAAACTTAACAGACTTTGATCTTGATTCATGTTTGTAAGTATGAAGCTAAATGGATTAATAATAACCATAATAATCATTTTGAATTTTATTGTGAAAGGAAAGAATTGCAGAAGGTGCCCACTTGTAAATTTTATGCAAATAGTTTTTTCCCACTGTTTTATGGCTCCTTATTTATTCCTTCAATTATTAACCCACACCTTCTTCACTGTTTCCCCTTGAAAACTTATTTAGCTTTCACATAATTGTTGCTGTAAATATTCACAATAACCTAGCCAAGTTCTTTCTGTTTCTTCGTCTCTTTTGTTCATATTATTCAGCAGAATTGTGGTGTGGATTCTTGAATTTGTCAACCATTTATATTTCAAGGCTAAATTGGATTAGCAATGCTTCATCTAATGTGCTTACCACTAAATTTCCTCTCTCATATGTTATCAGTCTTTGATCAAACAAAAATAATCACATTATTTGGGTTGGAATGCTATTAAAAGAAACTGATACATCATGGCAGGAACTAGCATCAGTTCAGCCTTCGGAAAACAGATAGCAAAGAAGTGAGATGCATGGAAAAATCCCTTCAAGCCTCTGTAGCGTGAAAGGTTTTCATTTTGGATTCCGTTCTTCTGGTGCCTTTAATTCAAAGATGACAGAAGACAATTGGGAGGAAAGGCCACTTAATATCATTATAATTATTAATATTACAAAATTGTTCAAACTAATTTTCATGAAAAATACCAAACCTGGATGTTGTTTATTAAAAACAGTTCTTACAAAAATGTTTAAAAATTCTTACGTTCTTTTTAGATTGGAGCGTCAAGCACCTCACAATGTATTCATGAGCCTCGAAACGTTTTCACATGTTATGTTACAACCAAATTCAATGTATTTTTCATGCATTGTTTCAATGTATGATGCTACCACTACTATGTTTCAGTATGCAAAATATGAGTTGGAATGATGGAAAATATAAAATTTCTTTCACTTAGGCCAAAAAGTTCATATTTTCTCACAAGATAGAAAATGCAAACTAGATTACTCACAGTTTTCCTTTTCAAATTTGTGGACTTCATAACATTTTTTTCCAGCATTGCCATGCTCTTTTCATTTAGGGTTTTAAATTAGGCGAACAAAGCTTACTTTATTACCTCATAACTTATTGTAGTGAGTTGTGTAAGCAAGTAAATGCACAGGATTTTATCTAGGGGCTCCATGGTGGAATAGTTGTTGGCATAACAGCATTACCCATCATCGACTTCAAAACATTCCCAAATGCACCACTAGATGTCGCTCACTCACCTCTGTTTTCACAGGCTCCTATCAAGTTGATAATATTGGGATGCTGGCCCAATTTGCACAACACTTCCAGCTCTCCAGCAAAGTCTCTGTGGTCATTCTCTGAGGCAAACTCTGCAGGCAGAACAGCATGCTTCACATTGTTACACAAAACACAAGCAAAACTAATTTTCCAGAATAAATCTCACAGGCGTTCACTAGAATCTCAGAAACTTGTCTTTTAAAAATCTTTCAAGCTTTTCTATGTATATTAGTGTCTTATTCACAAATATCCAGAACACTAAACATTTTTTATGTAAATGTTAAGCTTCTAACCTTTGATCTCTCAGTCACTTGACAATGAAAGAGATTCCTAAATTTCAGCTCTTTTCTCTCTAGATACTAAGACAAGAATGAGTTTCACTGTACTTTAAACAATGTAGATCTGTTTTAGTTCCAACTTGTAACGCTGTCATGATCAGGTAGAAGGACAAAAATGAGTTTAAAAACAGCTAGTATCCAAAGAAAAACTTGGGCTTTCAATAACCTTGAGAATATCTGATCAAGACCAATTTAAATATCAAACTATGTGTCTCATTGCAAGAAAAGTACAAAGAAATTTGAGTTGGTTTAAAATGTTGAAAAGTACTTACCTTTTAGCATCTTGATGGCTGCACTCATTTTGTTCCCATCCTTTTTGATCATGGCTTTAATGACCTGTTATTAAAATATGGTTGGCTTAATTGCTTGAAAACTTGATTGCCATTCATGCATTGATCAAAGTAGTAAACATGAAATAGTGTAAACCTGGCCAAAGTTGCCCTCTCCAATGACATCTTCAAATTTAATGTCCTCCCATTCAAGGATTGGGTAGGTGAGCGGTTCTGGCGTGGGTTTGGGTCTTCTTGTTAGGGTCAGGGTTCCTGAGTTAAACTGCAGAATAGTTTCTTCTCCCTACCATAAACGTTGGCAAATAAACAAATAAATGTGAACGTTTTGTTTTCATATGTAGTCTTGAAAAACGTTTTTATATTCTTCCAAAGTTACTACCAGCACACCCTCACCGATCCAGACTGATAGGTAAATGTGCGCCGACGGTTGAGCAGCATCTTCCTGATATAGAACAGAGCCAGCAGGGCGAGCAGTATGGTCACACAGGTAACAGTTACTGAGCCCACCACTGCCACCAGGAGCTGATTACCGTCCCCTGTGGGCTTTCCAGAAACACCTTGGGTGGTTGGTGCTAAAATCTGTGAGTCTGTTTTCATCGGAGAGACAAAGTACAAAGGGAAAAAAAATGAGAAGAGAGACAGGGATTATTTCTCTCAGGAAGCAGCACATGTAGTTTTAGTAGTAATCTTAAGAGCTTCTTTTCCAATTGCCAATTTTATCAAAAAAGTAACATAAAACCTACTTCAAAAGAAACAATAAAGTCTTTACATCCTTCTTATCATAATTGAAAAAACGACCCAAGGACATTGGGATTTTCTTTCCTTTCGTGCCCTGAGATGCAGTGTTTTGATTGTGTTTTGCTTAAACAATGTTAAAGTCACGCAATACCTTCAACGAATTTTTACATCCAACTACATTATTACAACCCTAACCCCCCCAAGAAACATTTAAACATAGAAAACAAGCTCCTTCTTACCATCTCCTTGTGTCTTCTCCTGAACAAATGTACTCCACTCTCCGGGCACTTTGGAGCAAGCTCTCACTCTGAACTGGTACAGGGTGCTGCTATTGAGCGCCGTCACGTCTTTTGTGGTCTTGTTTCTGTCATTGATGTCCAGCCAGTGATGAGGACTGCCCTGGCCGACTGGCTGGTACTCTATGACATATTTAATTATGCCTCCGTTTGGATTCTCTGGGGGCTGCCATCTCACCTGGACGGCCGATGTGGAAAGGGCTTGGGCCTGGACGCTGCGGGGAGGTGAAGGCCCTGGAATGCAGACACAGACACTATTAGCTGTTGTAGAACAAATTTTGCAACAATAAAAAAGTTGGAATAAGATTTTTTTTAACATTTTCATTTAGTTTGTGTTTTATGTTTTTATTTTTTTGATTGCTTTACGTGTTTTTGTGGCTTTTGGTAGCTTTGCTGTTATTTGAGACACCTACATTTTTATGTCAGAGATTTATGTAAATTGTGTAAAAGAACAAAAGTTGGGCCTTGTAGCTCAAGTTTGTCTTGTAAAGTCTCCAAACATCTTTACATATCCATTTAAGTATTTTAACAGTAAAAATTGCAGATCTCATTTATTTTTTCACAACCATCAAAAAAATTGAGCAATAAAAGAAACCAGAGGTTTCCATTTACCCTGGCTGTTGACACGGAAGAGGAAAGGTTTGGAGGCTGGCCCCTGGCTGCCACAGTTGATGAGGCGCACCACCACACTGTAGTCATGATGATACTTCAGGTTGTGAAACTCGGTAGAGAGCACATTGAGCAGGGTGGTCTTCTCCAAAAGTTTTTTATTGGACGGTGGGGGTTCAAAGAGCTGCACTAAAAATCCAGTGGCTGTGCCAGGAGTGATGTCACTGTTGGTAGGTAGCCGCCACCACACTTTAGCATTATGGCCATCTACTGTCCTATTTTCGATCTCGGGCTGAACCGTGGGTTCTGCAGCAAACAAGTAGAAACAGTAAGTTAGAAGTGCTAATTACACCAGAAGTTTGCATGCACTATAGCTTTATTTCTTACGGTCTGAAGTTAAATCAGTCCAAACTTATTTTGATTAGGTCTGTTAGAATGACCAAATTCATTTCTACTTGCTAAATGCCCCAATCATAAGAAAAATGATATGTGAGAATGTTTTAATGAAGCTTACATACATAATGATTACTGTCTTTTCAAACTAAGAGTCATCTGGAAAGCCCAGATGACAATATTATGGCTTTGGAAATTTCTGATGGGTTATCTGACACATTTGAGTTAATTGGACAGGTGTGAATATATTTTAAGGCTACACCTGGAGTCTGCTGGTTTCCAGTTTGACAAGACAGAAAGGTCAACAGAAATCATCATAGATATCAGAAAAATAACTGTGGAGCTGCACAACTCTGGTTCATTCTTTGGAACAATGTCCAGATGCTTGAAGGTGCCACTTTCATCTCTTCCAACAATTAAACGCAAGTTTAAACATGGTGGGAATGTCCAACCATTATACTCCTCAGGAAGGAGATTGGTTCTTTGTCCACAATGTGCAGAATAAAAGCCAAACATCTAGTGAAGATGCTGGCTGCAGCTGTTAAGACAGTGTCATTATTCATGGTGGTATCCTGCACCACCATGGGCTAAACAGTCAAGTTGCAGGGAGGAAGCCATTAATCCAAGAGAAACATATAAGCGCCAGATTGCAGGTTTACTAACATACAAAGACTTTCATTTTTCGAAGCATGTTCTCTGCATCTGATTAAACTAAACAATTACACTGTTTGGCCATAACGGCCATCATTACATTTGGAGGAAAAATTGGGTCGCTTGTAAGCCTGAGATCACCGTCCCGAACGTAAAATATGGAGTCAGTATCATCAAGCTGTGGTGCGTTTAGCTGCAGACGGAACTGGTGCACGTCATAAAATGAATGGCATTATGAGGAAAGAACATTATGTGGAAATATTGAAGCAACCTCTAAACACATCTGCCAGAAAGTTAAAGCTGGGGTGCAAATGAGTGTTCCAAATGGATAATGACTCAAAGCATGCAGCCAAAGTTGTTACAAAGTGGCTAAAGGACAACAAAATCAATGTCTTGGCATGGGTGTCACAAAGCCCTGATCTCAAGCCAATGGAAAATGTGAAGGGGGATCTGAAAAAACATAGAAAAATAATAAAAGGTGAAAACTGGGACAGCAAAGGTTAGCTGTAAGTTCAAATAGGAAAGCTTTAACAATGTCAGTCTTCTCCATTTTTACCTCTCATTTCTTAAACATAAGATTTGAAGAACTAAAGAACAAATTCAGACTTTTTCAAAATGCCACATTCAATATTTCAGGTCATTCTACGTCAGTAGTCTTGCTATCTTTTGAGTTTTGGGAAGTGTTATAGCGGTGAAGTCCCCTTTGCATTTTTTGTGTTGGCTTATGATTTTGTCTCCCCTGTTTCTGTTTCCTGATCTCTGTGTTTAGTTTTTAAGTAATTTCCACCAGTCAACTTCTCTAACTTGTCTTATTCTTTTGATTCCCTCTCATTTGCTGCCATTCTATAGTAATTAGTCTTACTTGGTCCTCAATATCCCAAGAGTTTCAGTCGCTCCTGATTCTGACTCAGTCTAAATGCCTGTTTTGTTTCCCTTGGTCCCGATGTCTCCATGCAAGTTATTTCAACTCATGTTGCCTGATTTGACTTCACTCTTTCTCCCAACTACATTTGGTTGATGTCATTTTAACTTTATTGACAATTAAGTGTTTTATTTTCCATCTCCTTTGGCTGTTTGCCTCAGTCTTGTATTTGGTTTCATCACTGGAACGAATCTTGATAAAAAAACAGATCAGACCTGAAAATGGACCTCAAAGGTGAGCTTATCAAGTTTTTGCAACATGTGATAATATAGTAAAGCAGCATCTCACCTTTTATAGGATTGAAGATGTGCCTTTGAAAAAGATAATATTGCCCCCACCCTGCAACTCCATTGTTTCACGTCCTCGTACCTTTCCAGCGTTCAATACTTTACTGCCACTGCTGTCTGAACACTGCAACGTGTGCTGCACTTCCTTTCTGCCGCAGTTTCAGGCATGACATCACAGGCACAACCAAAAAACATAATTGTGACACTTTGTCAGAAACCAAAGGTCTGATCAGTGACAGTTTATTGTCCTTTTCTAGCAGCCTTCAAACGCACAGCCTTGACCATGGCTTCAGCATTCCAAGACTCCTCATCATCACCATCACAAACACACCTCCACCAGTCTTTGTTTCAGTGTTCTTGAAAATGATCTAGCTCCTACCAAAGACTCTTTAAGCGATTTAAGTATGAACCCAAATCTGGCTGTTTCTATGCTTTTGGAGCTAGTTCACTTATTTAAATGGCCCACAAGTTATCCTCCAGACCTACTTTCTGTCCTATGGCTGTATTCTGCTCATACCGCTGTAGCTGTAGAGGACTCCCCGTTTACTTCCACAGCTACTTGGCCTCCATTTCTAATCATCTTTGCCAGATCCTTCAGCTTCCAGGCCAGCTACTATTTCTGTCATTTCTTGCAATGGACTCCAAACCACCCTCCAGAGCTCCATCATTGGACCATTTAGCTTCCCACCTGAACTCGCATCATTGTTGGGCCAGCCTCCATGCCCCCCACCTGAATCATTTGCCTCATTTGCCCTTGTGAACTCTCTCTCTCTCTCTCTCTCTCTTTTTTTTTTTGCTCTGTTCCTTCAGGCTTTGCTTCCAGTTAGTTTTATTTGGACCCTTTTCAATGCATCTAGAGAGGTACCTTGGGAGTGGTTGTACTATGTGTAATGTTGAGATTTATGGTAAGTTTTGTCAACTTTGGTTTCACATTTGGATAATATCTGTCCAATGAGAATAATTACTTTCCCTTAAGCAGGTGTTTTGAGTTAAGTTTTACAATGTCCATTTATATAGCATAAAAATGTGGTTAATTCTAGTATAATTATAGTGTAATTAAAGTGTAGCTGTAATAATATAGTAACTGTAATAATATGTAGTTAAGTGAATTTTATTATTCTTTCTCTACTATTGTTGTGCCCCCCCAAAGAGGCAGTTTCTTTATTCAACATCTTTCTTGCAAGCACAAACTAAGACAGTTGTTTCATTTGTTATGATTGGAATCACAGTACTAACTCATGTTTAATGAAATTATGTCTTTATTGTCTGATAGTTTTCCTTGTCCAGAATATGCCTGATTGTGCTCTGGTATTTATTTATTTTTTTTTCAGATCAATACGTTTTTGTTTTGAACGTGTGTGGCTGTCTGAACTGATAATTCAGTTCTACATTGGTCTCACCAGGACAGTCTGTCTCCATGACGGCTTCTGGTCCAGATTCTCCCTCTCCTCCCTCCCCTGGACGACTCAGCTGGACGCGAACGCGGTACCTTGTTGAAGGCTCCAGGTTCATCAAAGTGATGGGCTCCTTGTCACTATAAACTGAAACAAAACAAAGAGATGATAAGATTACTGTTGTAGATTCTTGTCTTCTATCTCTTTTAGCCTCTTTAAACTACTTACAAGAAACCCGCTGCAGCTTACATAACCATGTTTCTGTGTGACTGCCGGCAGTCACATGTAAACAGACTGAAACTGATAAGACTACCCTTTAGGGAGGAAACAGATTGCAGAGAAGAATAAAAGCTAAACTCGCGCTACAATCTTTGCCTCACTTGGTTACATCCCTAAGGGGAGCTCAGTGTGGCCCAGCGCTGGACGGTGAATGTAACTCTGTATCTTTTCTATTTGTCTGACATGTATGGCTTGTACCATTTGATCATTTTTCGGCTTTAAAGCCTGCTTTTATACATAACCAAATTTCATTATTTCTCAAGGTAATTTGCACTGAGGGGTTCTGGTCGGGACCTGGTTAACGGACCTGGTGGTGCACAGAGACAAAAATGAATGAGCTCCAACATTACCAAACATTTCAATTGTGGTTGCGTTGGTTTAATTTAGAGTTTGGCAGTTCAAGTCCTTAATGGTATTCTGCTGCTTTTAGATGTGTCCCTGTTCCAATACACCTTAATGTGTACAATGTAAATATGTCTAATCAGACACATTTTAGTTTAAGCAACAGAAGTGTGGATATTGGAACTTCTCATGACCATCTGTTCAGAGATTATTATATGTATGCTTTTCCACAAATATTAGTTTTGTGAGCAGTTTCTGTGTTTATGGTTAATTATGATATATTGTTTTACTATCCCTTTTCCTTTTATCGCCAACTTAAGCAAAGTTTTGCTGCTCAGATAATTCTCTTGGCTTTTGCTAACATGTTACAACATTTGGGACTCCATTTTTTACAACTTCTAAGGGGAGAAAATTGCTAAAACATAAAAATCATAAAAGCACTTGTACTGGCTTTATGTTTTTCTCAGCCTACCTATAATTGAGGACCAAAAGTCTCTGTTCTCCACAGGCTTGTACAGAAGTTTGGTTGAGATTATGGGGCCGTCGCCTTTGTGTGACTCCACCGGCATCACCAGCAGCTGCTTACTCCTTTTTTCAAGTAGCTTTGGAGCTGTCGTTGGCACTGGGGGCACTGTGTAGAAACATGACCAACAAATGTGACAAAATGTACCCTTTGTACACGCACTACTCAAAAGTAACTCCACACTCAGACCTTTGATGGTAACGTTGAACTTGCGAGAGTCCCTGCCTCCATTGGTGGACACTCGACACTCCCACAATCCCCCTTGTTTAGCACTCAGTGGAGGGATCTCAAACAAGGCTGTGCTCCGATTTGACTCCTGGATTGTCTTGGAGGCCTAAGTGAAAAAGATGGAAAATGGCTGAGCAATACAGGATGAAAGCCGCATGTTCATTTCCTGTGCCCACTTCTGTTCCTGCTTGACTTTTCCTCAAGAATGTCGTCCCAAGGAAAACCTTCTTTGTTCCTGTGGGAAATGCTGGCACAACTATTCATCAGATTGTTTCTGTTATTAAGGAAACAGAGCAGTAACAATAACATGGTCTGAGCATATCACGTCAAGGCAATGCATGGAGACTGCTGCAATGTAGAGTGATACAGCCTTATCTGGTTAAACCATTGTTGTGTTGACTTCCTCAAAATGTGACCCAGCTTTGAAAGCATCAGTCAAGACATAGTTCAAGTACCTTTTCCCCCTCAACTTCCACATTTCTGAAACTTTAGTCCCTATATCTTACAGCTGCTGGGGTCTTTATGCCTCTTTATGAACATTTCTTCTCATCCATTACTGTCATTTCACACGTTTCTTTGCCTTATTGCTGTTTTCAAAGCGCTAATTAAATTAAGAATCTGACACAAAGTAATACTACAGGGGAATGGGATGAGGCTTGAAAATAAATTTGCAGTGCTAGGAAAAGTGATTACAATTTGTGAAAGAGAAGAGAGCAGAGTTTTACTGAAACATTTTGTAGCAGCAGGCTTATTAAGCAAGACAAAATCTTAACATCATATGAAAGGATAACACAAGAATGACTGAGGGGGCAGTGGTTATGTGGCACACCACAATCAGCAGCCAGACCATGAAGACACACTGGCAATCTTTGAGGAAGCATGATGCTTTTTCAAGTCAAAATATGCATTACAAAACAAACAAAAATGACATAAAAAACAGTTCAAATCTTCTCACATGCACAGACTGTATAAAACTGAATAAACTACAGCTCTCTCGAAACTTGTGTTTGAGCCATAATCACCTGTAGCATTTTTATGTACATCTGCTAGCTGTAGAAAAAGTTGTATAATTTGAGTGTAGTGACAGATGGTGTTCTCAGAATAATGTTTTAGAGGCAACTTGTTCTGTTTCTGGTGACATGGTCCCTGGGAGGAGAGAGAGTACCGATGGACACCTGTGTGCATTGGAGTAACACTGGTAGTTAGACACTGGATCACTTGTGAAGTCTACCTACATGCTGGCTGAATTTCAGTATTTATTTTTTTTAATTATTTATCACTAACAACCATTCACCATTACGGTAAATCACAGGTAGACTAGGCTCACCTGGGCAGAGTGCCAGTCTGTTAACTCTCCAAGGTAGTTTCAGCTAACATTTCCCCTGAATTCAACCTGATCAGAATATAAATGAATTTGTATGGCAAAAAACTATGTATGATTTTTCCTTCAATACATTACTTTGTTTTAGCCTATTACTTAAAATCCCAACAAAATACATTCACGTTTGTGATTTTAAGATGAACAAATTTGATTTTTTTTTTTTTTACAATGCATTGTGTACATTTGCATTTTAAATTATTTATATACTATATATTCATGTTTATTTTAGCTAGGCCTTCAATATATTATCCTCCCAAGACTACTTCTGGTCTACTGACCTTCAGCACAGTGTTGTCCAACTTTCGAAGCTCAAAGCTGTTGTGGCTGGGTAGGGGGTTGCCTGTAGCTGAGCATTTGACTTTAGGACTGGAATTCAGATTACACTCCAGGTCACAATCCAATTCCAGAATCTGAGGAGCCCGTTCTGGAAAATAATGGAACATTTTCGGATTAATGGTTTATAGGTGATATGAAAAGGTTGCAGGATAAGAATATTTTGAAAGTTTTGATTTTGAATCATGGTAAAAAATACAGTTCTACCATTTTGGTATTTGGGTAAACATGGTGTATTTATCACTACATAAAAGCTGATTAGCCTTTTAAAGTTCCAGCTTTTAAATGTTTGGTGAGCAATACTTAGACTGTAACAGTTTCTACATCTTTCAAAAGTTATGTGAGGCTGCTATTTTCTTTTTGTTGCCTTAACTCAGAATAGTAGAGCTTTAATTTTTTTTATTTTTACGTAAGGGGTTAATATGTCTGTTATGATGCTCACCAGACTTCTCACAGTTCTGTCCTCTCCATCCTGTGGGACATTGACATCCACTGAAACGGTTGCAAACTCCTTCATTCTGGCATTTGCAGCTTAACCGGCAGTCAGGCCCATATGTGTCATTAACACAAGCTGAAAAAAAAAGGCAAACCGAACACCATATAAAATTTAGATAGTTGAATTCAGATCTAATGTGGCTTCAAGGAAAGTTAGGTTTTAAAAACCTTTTTCACAGAGCCTCCCAAACCAGCCGCTGGCACAGGAACAGCCATAAGGATCTGGGAGGCAAAAGCGAATCTCTTTGCAGTTGTTGCTGTGGTCGGTTCTGCAGGACTCCTGGCAGTTTCTCCCAAACATTCCTGCCCTGCAGGCTGCTCCCCATCAGTGGAAGGTAAAAATCACAAATGTATTTATTTGTATTCCTAAAAAAGTGCTGTCTTTCAAACTGAATTGCAAAACACCCTGACTGCAACCAATCTGTCAGTGTCACCAGCCAGGAAAGCTGCTGAAACATCTTTTCAGTTATTTATGTTTCGGCACACAATAGTCAGTGACGTTATAGTGAAAACAAAACCCTCACAATCCAAACGTTACAGATCATGGACCAGCTGTTTAGATAAAGGATATTTAAAAAATACAGATGACCTTTTTTTGTATATTCTAAGAGACATACAGACAGATAGATAATCAACTTTTATGGATATTATTCTGCTGTATTCTGTCTCAGTGTAGTACAAACCTGTCTCACAGCGTGTCCCCATAAATCCAGGAGGGCAGACACAATCCCCATCTAAATCATGACAAACTCCTCCGTTAAGGCAGTCTGGGCAGTCTTTGTCGCAGTTATGGCCCCACTTCTTACTAGGACAGTCTGCAGAAATAAAGTACTTTATTATAAAATATGTTCCTTACTTAATGATGACTTGATAAGTTTTTGCTTTGTCTAAAAAGTAATTTCTGTAAGCATCTACTGCATAACCATTCTTTACAATCATGTGAAACATTTTTACATGCTTGTAAATATTAAATAAATTCACCCACACATTTAAATCCAAAGCAACATTTTTTTAGTCATTGAAAAGACTTTTAGGTTACAGATAAATGTAAGGGTTTTAATGAGTATTAATCACACCATGACACTACATGTTATTATTGATCCATCAGAGTACCAGGATGTTGGTATTAAGTTTGACGTATGTCCAAATGTCTGATGACTAGTAACAAGTTGCATCACTGCTAATTACAAAGCAAAGCAAACAAAGATTCTTCAAGGACCCTACTGTATATTGACCCACTTCTCTTCTACAGTACATAGGTCAGACACACACACAACTTTATATTTTAGTGTAACTGCATGACCACAATCCATTCAGTCACGAATTAGATGTCCATTTTATTACAGAGTACGTAGATAGAAAAATAGAATTCCTCCAGCTCATCACAACAAAACAAAACCAAAGTAAACAAAAAACCCATAAAATGATAGATTTTGGTTCCCAAAATGGAACATTGTTCAGTTGTTGATGTTGACATGAAAAACAACAGAACAGATAAGAAACCTTGTTCTGGAGCTTCTCTCCTAAACAATCCTGTCAAACAGCCAACATGCAGAAATGTTTCCCTCCTTTAAGTCAGGCCTGAATTTTATTTGTCATCAGATTTTATTATACAGCCTCTTAACGCTTAAATTAGAAACATTTTCATAATATTTTATCTTCAGTCATTTTTCTTGAGTTTTTCTCTTTTTCATGTAGAGCTTTTTGACTCACATTATGTATGAATGGGGATACATAAATCAGCTTGCTTATATTTTGTCCACATATCATCTTTATAAAAAAATATAGAACAAATAGAAGAACAAACACAAAATCATGAATCTTAAGCTTACTGTGAGCAATTCTCCAAAGCATCCGCGTTTCAGATAACTTTGAATCTTCAAAAATTCCAGTGCAGATTAAAAAAAAGAGACTGAACATCAACTAATGAAAATTAACCAAGCAGAACACTTTGGTAACAAGTTGTAAGCAAGTTTTAAGAATGAAGCAAAAATAGCAAAGACACAAGCCAGGAGGGAACTGATAAATGTTTTATGAATACGGCTTTTTAGAGCAACATGTTCTGCTTTTTTATGTTTTGTGCAAACCACAGGGGTGAGAAGCAGATTCATACATCTATCTGAATGCCAACAAAAAGGCAAAAAACACCCACAGAATACATTTGGATTTAAAAATCACAGGCATCACTTGTTTTCTTTCCACAACAGACACAAAATCAAATTGTCAAGGGTTTTGTTTTGCAACTCTCTATAAGTGCGTAAGCCCAGCTGAAACATTACTAGTTGGAGAACCCACAGCAGCTTTTGTGAAGCTATGAGAAACAATGTGAAACATGAAGGGAAAATCTCTCACACTGGAATGCAATCTCATCTGGACTGTGGTAGTATTATGGTTTAGGCCGGCTCCAACATCTGGGCCAAGAAAGCTTTCCACAATTAATGAAGTAATTCTGGATTAACACAGTAAACTTTGAAGAAAACCACTAATGTGTGATAGAGTAAGACAATAAAAACACAGTGGTTTTAGGAAATACCGTGGCTGTTTATTTTCCAAGGAAAAATATTTTCTTCCAATATAAGGTTCTTCAAATATATACAGCAGGGAACCTATTTAAGAAAACCAAAAAATTATTGCATAGTTAAGTCTGGCTCATACAGAGCAATGGTCAAAAATGAATTCAAGCTGTTGGAACGATCAACAGAAGCTGGAAGTAGTTAGCTACAGTTGTTGCTGCACGTGGGCTCCATGCAAAATAGTGAACCTGACGGTTAGTGCAATTCTACCACTGTTAAATAAAAGATTCCCACTTTCAAAGAGCCTTTTTAAAAATCAAATTAACAATGTTAATTGAACAATGTTTTAAAATGAGCTTCTTATTCATCTATTGCATCACACACAATCACATAGTGCAGTTCAGTTGCATGCAATGCTTTTCATCAGTGTTTAGTGTGCTTTGTCACACTTTATAACACTGCATCAATAAAACTAGAGAACCACGGCACTGTAAAGTAGAAAGGAAATAGCACATTGTTTTTAAGACGACTGCTAAAAAATGAAAAATAGAAAGAAAAGGAAAGAAAAAAAAATCAACGGTGACTTTTATCTGAATTCAGCTCCCCAGAGTCAATCTTTTATAGAATCATATTTTGATGCAGTTACAGCAGCCACTTTTATGTCTCTACCACCTTTGCCTTTATAGAGTCTGTATTTTTGCCTATTTTTCTTCTAACATAGTTTTTCTCCAAAAAATTGACACACATGTAGCTCCATTCATGTTTCTACTATCCCTAGAGCATAATGCTGCACCACCATGTTTCACCATCAGGTTTGCTGACTTTTCACTCCACATAACATTCATCTGGTAGGTCAGAAACCAGAGAAGCATCTTCCACTGCCGTCCTCTGCATAGGAGGTGACAAACTGCAAACATTGGGGCTTCTTGTGACTTTCTAGAAACAATGGCGTTTTTTATGAAGCTCTTCCAAAACAACCAGATTTGTGAAGCATATGACTTATAGCTGTTCGTTTTTAGAAATGATCCCACCTGAGCTTTGGAACTGTGTAGCTCCTCCACAGTTACTAGGGTCTGCCAAGTGCTGCCTTGTCTTGGTAGGTTTGCTATAATCTTTCCATTTTCTGTTCATCGATTGAACTCTGATATATCATTTTATAACCTAACCTGCTTTCAATTTTCCTGTGTGAGTCTTAATGATGTTTGTTTTCTAACTTTTTCCCACAATGCTAAGAGGCCTTCACAAAACAGCTGTATCCATGCAGGGATTAAATTACCAATGGATGGACTCTGAAGGGAAATGCACTATTTTTGTTAACAACACAAAAAGACAAAGTTCCAGTGAATGCTTGACTTTGGGGTTGTAATGTGACAAAAGATGAGAGAGTTCAAGGGTCAATTTTACTTTTGCAATGCGCAGCATTTAAAATATGTATACACAACACTGCTTGTCCTACCAAACATGCATGTAAGCAGTCTCACATCTTCACCCAGATATGCTCCTCCAACATAGCAACTGGTGGAGAGTTTTAGATTTAACAAACCTCTAACGATAAGTCTCATCCAGGCGCCGTGGAGGGGGCTGTCCGCAAAATAGCTGGCGCTGTAGATGCCTTGATTGGCCAAAGTTGCATTCTCCACTGTCAGCGTAGCAGTGCTGTTAGTCACTTCAATCCAGTGTGTCATATAATAGTAGTTTCCTTTGAAAACATGAAAAAAAAAATACAATACACTGTAGAGTGTAGTTTCTGCTTTCACTTCCTTCATTATATTTGTGTGAGTATTTTGTCTGGATGGTCTTTTAATGTGTTTTGAATTTCTGTGCTTCCCTTACCGTTAAATTTCCAGGTCACGTCCCTCCGTTCAGAGCCCAGCATCTCCATGCTGAGATGTGCAGTCTCTCCTCTGTTCACAGTCATTGTAAGGTACTTTGGAATAAAAATAGCTGGAAACGCAAAGACCACCAATGATTTTCCAGCAAGATGAATGAATCTGGTTGTCTAGAAGTGGAACATACCTCCATTGTTGTTTATCATTGTGAGCTTAAGTGGTGACTCCTCCGGGGTCTCACAGTAGAAAATTCCAATATTCTCAATTTCGCGGAAATCCTTTGCCACAACTCTGTGAGAGTCCTTGTGCACTTTGAAACTAGTTGGTCTTGGTAATTTGAGGATACTGTTATCTCTCCTGATATTCAACCTGACATCCGCAGGGCTGTTTTCACCATTGATACAGGAGATGGTGAAGTGACTGACGCTGGCGACCTTTGCTGTTGAGGTCATCGTCAAGTCCATCACTGCACCTGCATTACAGGACACCACGTAACAGTTGCTGTATGCTAAGTTGTTTGCTTTCAAGTCCAGAGTACACATAATTTACATTGAGATCCATAGCTGGATGGGTAGTTAAAGTTCAGATAAAAAGAAAATACACCTTACATCAGGTCTAAAATAATATACCACAAGTAACCCATTACCATTATTTACTAAACAAAGATGAGGACAAAATGGAAAACTACTACTCAAAACTGTGAGATGCTAATTTCCTTAAACCATAATTACATAACCTAGCATTTCAGGCAATATTTAGTTGTTAAATAATTACTTATATACACATATACATATGCATATGCAGTATTTTCCTGGTCAAATAAAATGTATGTATCATAAAATGTTAAACTAATTAGTCATGGATCTCAAACAGTACAAGTTCCACTGATGGTACGTTGGCAGCATGTACTGATACCTAAAAGAAATTTTGACACAATACAGAAACAGATTAACTGTGATGTATAATTAATTAATAATGAAAACATTAGCTGTTTCCATAGTTGGTCATTTTATTGAAACTATTTATCAAAAGAGAACAGAGAAAACAAATAAAACAAATGCATATCCAGAAGTTTCAGTTCATACCCAACTTTAGCTAAATTGATATATTCTAGTTATCTTCAAACAACAGTTTCTGACTGAAACCCTCAGTGACTGTGCTAGCTACTGTTAGCAACACAAGCTAATGTTTTTCTCTGTGAGCTCAAACACTAAAACAACATATGTAAAGTAAGTGTGCAGTTTGCTGTAAATTAGTTAACAGGAGAAACATTCAGAAGTGCAAATTACATTTTTCATTTTCTGTGTTTTTTTTATTTATTTATTTATTTTTTTTTTACTTCTGGTTAGTTTTTATATGCAAGGCCACCATTATGGATTGATTCTAATAGGAGATCTTACTGGTGCACTGAAAAAAGTTGATACAACTGAAATAAATTGCTTCCATAAGTAACAAGTAACTGAATTAAAAAAAAAATCCAAAATTATTTGTAGCATGTACTAAGTTGTAATGTTAAGGAAACTTAGTAAATTGACTTCAATAAACTTAATTTAATTAGATGTTGTCAATTGAAGCAATTTATTTTGTTGGAACAACCTTTTTTTTTCCAGTGTAATATTTCAAAATGAAAAACTGATATTTTAACTTCTGCATAAAAATATAATGCACAACTGGATTCTTTAGTAAATTTGAAGTGCCACTTGAGAACAATAGTTGTTTTATTTTTTATTTATTTTTTTGTTTTTAAACAATAACTTTAGGTCCTGTTGTTCTTCTGTTTCAAAACGTATGTCAGTGTTGGACAGCTTAGTATTGTGTTCCAAGTTTTCTGAGAACAGGTTGATTCTTTGCAGTTCCTTAGCCAAACATTTCTGCACTCAGATTTAGTCACATTTATTTTCTCCTCTTTTAGTCACACACATTCTTCATACGTGATCAAATTATTCCAATGTTCAATCTAAGAGCAAAATTTGGCTTAAGAAACTATTGTGCGAGTTGTTTTTTGTATTCTGAGATGTTCTGATGAAACACTAAACCTCATTCTCAAAACACAACTGATTAAAGCCGCGTGACTCAAAAATCTCAGGAAACGGTCCCCCGGGCTATTTAGGATCATTTGGACCTATAACGTCACAAAGGTAACAAAAAAAAAAAAACAGAAATAAAAGACTAAGATATAAACACTTTTAGATTGATATTAGAACAGTTACCTGAGACATATCGCTATCTGTTAAGTCGTGCCAAACACATTAAAAGTCTGCCTGCCCAACATCCCTTCTCCCTGCATGTGAAGCCACAGAGTCCACAGAACAATGGGAGGAAACCTGGATGAGCTTCGTTTTCCCCTGAGGGTTTATTGAACTAAACTCTATCATACCAAAGTTTATGATGCTATATCACATTATTATAATTTCAAATTAACTTAAGTCATAAATTGTTAGCTGAAAGCGACACATGGTCGATATCACGTTTTTTTTTTAAATACAGCTAAACATTTTCTGAGTTTATCTGCTGCCATATCTTTAATAAACTGCCACTCACCTGATAAGTCACAGAAGCAGAACACCAACACCCACAAGATCCCCATGGTTTGTGTAATCCTCACTGGAAAAAATAAAACACGTTTTCCACGAAATCACTTGCCAACCGAACTTTTGGAACTCCACTCCTAAAGCGGCGCCGCTGCGAGACGGCGACGCGCGTTTTTACGCATAACGTATTCCAAAGCTCGCGGTCAGGTGAGGAAAAAAATAAAAAATAAAAAAATTCTTCAGTAACAAAGCAGTTGTCAGAGAAGGTATATCAATACTGTCACGATGACTGCGCTCTAAGCTGTGGTGAAGCTCAACCTCCTCTGGGTGGGAGAGGAAGGAAGAGCGTCACCAGACAGCGGAGAGCTGCTGGCGCTCCAGACCTTCCCGATGCGGAAGATGTTTTAATTATCCTAATATGCTCAAGTGATTGGCTCCACAAAAAAACAAAGACACTCACACAAACAAAATAAAATAAAATAAAATAGAACACAATAATAACTGCTCAAATTAACCTGAAAAGAGATAAAAGAAAATCCTCTTAAAATAATCATTTGTTAAAGAAACGACAATTTGAAAGTTTTACATAAAGTTGATGTTTTTAAGTATTTAATATTAGATGTAATCCTTTCAAACTGTGTCACTTTACAGGAACAAAGAAAAGCCTAATACATACTCTTGCTGTCTTCAAAATCCATCTGTGTGTAATTTAAACTCAGTATAAATACAGCTGGTTTTCAAACGACTCCAAGGTTTGTTAGACAAGATGAGTGAACAAACAACATCATGAAGACAAAGTAACATCACAGACAGGTCATCTATAATCCAGAGAGAGGTTTAAAGAATATTTATCAGTATCCCAAGCTCTGAGCATCTGACAGAAAGCTGTTCAGTCGGTCACTGGCAGATGGAAAGAGTTCAGCACATCTGCAAAAATGACACGGCTGCCCACCTGAACTTACAGTGCAGGCAGAGAGACCATGGTAGATCTGGAGGAGCTTCAGAAATAGATAACTCTGGTGGGGGAATCTGTCAATGCCTACAGCCTTTGTAGCAGGACACGAACAAAGAAATAGTTAAAAAGCTATAGGTTAACTCCAACTATAACACATGCTGCTGAGAAAAACTGTTTTACTCGTATAGAGGAGTCATATTCAACTTTTTGGTGTACGTGTTCAATGTTTGCATTTAGACCCCCCAAAAACACACTCCCTACTGCGAAACATGGTAGTGGCAGCATCATGCTTGGATGTTTTTTTTTTTTCTGTCAGAAGAGCTAAAGAAGTTCATATGAAGATGAATTTAACAAAATAGGCAAGAAAACCTTTTACAAAATATAAATAATCATTAAAAATAATGATTATATTATAATCATTATAATATAATGATTATATTGCAAATCATTATAGATCTGCAATATAATGATTTAGACTACAGCATATTGATGTGTTAGGATTGTTTGGCAAGGCTCTATACCACCTTTCATAGACACTTTCCACTCTGCCTGACTGAACTTGAACTATTTTACAAAAATGAGGTAAATGTTCAGCATCTAAATGTGCTATCAAACACTTACAGATGCAGATCTTTACCACAAAAGATTTACAGCTTTAATTGCAGCAAACATTGGTTCAACAAAGCACTGACTCAAAGGTGCTTAATGCATGGCACACTTTTCAGATTTATACTTGAAGATTTTTGAAAAAAATATTTTGTTTTTACTCACATGTAAGAAAAAAAAGTTTGTTTTAATATAAACGTTTGTGTATTGTATAAATTTTGTTCAAAGTAGATATCGTACAATTAAACTTGCTTTTTCGTTAAAGCCAAATAGATATGAATTAAGTCTCAATAATGCATCAGTAGATGATATGCATTGCTGGATACAAGACCTGGGATTCATGTGTCTTCTAAGACTGACTTACTAATCTGCTGCTGTATAACTTGTACAGAGCAGAGAGCAGCAACAAGCCGGTGTCAAGTTCTGCCAAATGTAACAGCTTTGTTCTCTCACTTCGATGAGCTGCTTACAATCCCTGCAGCTTTTATGGTGAGCCAGACTCCCCTCTTCCCCCCTAATCAGTCAGTCTCAGGAAACGATGAACAATATGCTTGTTGTGTCTATTTCTACCGAGATGTTTTAAACGCACTGCAGTCTCCCATTCTGAGATGTGTGGTTGGGACGATTGCCCATGCTTCTTTCTTATTTGCTCTGCACAAAAAAAACAAAAACAAAAAACTACTTGGTTGATTTAGCGCTTTTCCTACATTTCCTTGTGGCTTCAGACAATCGCCTTAAAGTTCAAATGACTTCTTATTGTTTGAGATTTCCTGTTTTCAGTTTTGGGAAACTACATAGGTTTCATTTGCAAGCAAAGCACTTTCTCTTCTTCTTTAAAAAAAAATATGTATTTCTGAAAATAATGACATGTCCTATAAAGTGGGTCCGTCCCATATTTTCAGGTCAAATAAATCATAAATCTGAAAAAAAAAAAAAACATTCCCTAAAGAAAAGGATGTATTTGTGCTTGAATTAGATGAACTTAAAGAACAGAGTGGATACTTCAAAGTACAAAAGCAATCAGAAATAGTTTAGTTTCCTGATGAAAATATTTTTATTTTGCTTTTTTTCTGCAAAGAACAGAGTCTTGATGTTCACCATCAACTGAGATCGATGAGCTCCTCAGTGACCTGTTATTGTGACCTGTTTGCCTCAGCAGAAGATCTCGATCCCATTTTCTCTGCACATGCCTTTTGTACGTTTATGGATAAGACTGAGCTCAAAAACACGATCGGTTGCCCATCTTTTTACATCACCAAATCAATCCTGACTGAAATCTACATCTCACAACCTAAAGCATACATTCACACAACTTCTGTCATTTTTAGCTCACTTTTGAGAACCAAATGAGATGGTGAGTAAAATAGAAAGTGCTAAGTGTTGCAGACGCAGCTTGGTGGAGCCTGCATGGAGCGCCAGAGGAAAAGCCTAAAGGCTGGGTCAGCACAGGCGCTTCTGCCTTCAGCTGCATAAAGTCTGTCAAGAGCCAAATAAAAAAAAGGTGTGAGTGTTTTTTTAGTGACTGTGTGTATCTGAGCACAAAAACTGCACATGTGTCTGTATGTGATGGTTCCTTTGAAGAAGAGAGAACTGTGAGCAAATATGAAGAGTAGCTGTGTGTGTGCACGCGTGTGGTGTGCATGCATGTGTGTGTGGAATCCAGTGTGTGTGCATAAGTAACTACAAAGGAAATGGCTCTTGTTGGTTGGATTTAAAGGGTGGAGGCGAATATCACTTTGACAGTGACCATTGTGTCCTATAATCTTTGTTGTTATGCATCAATTATGGAGTGTGTTTATTGTTACAGCCACAGCCATTTACTTAATGAGATTACCAGGCAAGGCCATTCCTCTGTCAGTGTGTTAACCAAGTTCAACAAGGACTATAGCACTATATACAGTAAATCATTTTCAAAAACAATACACTTCTTGCATGGTTTTGAATAGTAAGCCTAAAAAAATTAAGCATGGATAAAAAGAACACAATCTGTAATTTATTTTGTTCCACAGGATGTTTTACATTCAGATTCCCTCCAGTAATAAATGGGAATCCTGTCAAAGAAGCAGTATTTATCTTCTAATTAAACTGAGCTTTAATGCTGTAATTGAAAGCATGTCTTAACCAAACATTACCAAACATTCTTGTGTTGTTTGGTAATCTGTATTAACCTTCAAATATCTTCGCAAGAAGTTGGCTTTACATGCTGTGTCGTGTGAATTTATGTCAAAGTATGCAAAGCCTCAATGTTGTCATGTGGAGGTGTAGGTGGTGGTGAGGAGAGACGCTGAGACCCAGGTTTTAGTGATGATGATTTTAATGATGAAGATACTCCAACAGTCCAAACACAGGCAGCACGGCAGAGAGACAGGCACGCAGCCAAATACCGGTAGCAACTGATAAACTGGACATGAAACGAGAGCACGCACAAACCAGGACTTGGCAGTTCCACTGGTGAGTACGATTTAACGTTAGAGCAGTAACAAACCAACTTAGACGATAGACACCGTTAGACAAGGACCCGACAAAGAACACAGACAACAGGTGGGTTTAAATACACACGGGGTAATCAGGGGAATGAGACACACCTGGGGAGCAATCAGCGGGGAGGACAGGACAGAGACTAACAGGAAACAGGACTGAACACAGAAAAACTCAAAAATAAACACAGAAACACGGATCTTGACAAATGTATTTTCGCAGGATTGTTTGAGCTGGACCAACAGAATATAGTGCATCACTGTAGTAGAAGGAAAAGAGTACATGTTATTCAAATAAAAATCTGAAAAGTGTGGCATACATTTGTATTTAATGCAACTTTAATGAATATTTCGTAGAACAAACTTTTTGCTGGGATTAGATACATCTGCAAACTTTGTTTATAGAGACTGAAATTTCTGCCCACTCTTCTTTGCAATCAGATAGAATGAAGAAGAGTGTGAATATTTTCCAGTCGTAGCATTTGGATTTCATCCCAGACTTTGACTGGACCTTTTTAACAAATGAATATGCTTTGATCTAAACATCCCACTGTGGTTCTCACAGTTCACTTAGGCTTGATGGTGAACCTCCACCCTTTCACGGCCTCCAACTAGTTTTCTTCTGTTACTGTCCTGCATTCAGCATCTTGCCAGAAACTTTTCAACAGGTTTACCTTTCCATGCTGATTTAAAAAAAAACAAAAAAAAAACATCCCTAATTCACAATGCTGCCACCTGCATCTTTAGTATTTGAGATTGTGTTTTAAGGCTGACATGTTAATCATTCTTCACACCTTATTTACATAACATGCTCCTCCAAAATTGGCAAGTTTGTGAAGGATAAAATGAATAAGTTGTACTGTTGACATCTGATCTCTGCAGCTCCTGTGGAATTCCCATGAGCCTTTCTGCTACTTCACTGATTGATGTTTTTCTTGCTCAGTTTGGCAGTTTTGTGGACGGCCATGTTTTTGTAGGCTTGCAGGTGTGCAGATGGCAGAGTGAACTGAAAGTTCAGAATATTGCTTCACAATGTAACCCTGTTTGAAAATTGTCCATGACTTTATCCAGAACCTTCCTGCTGTGTTTCTTCGTCTTTGTCATTCTGTTTTTTTGTCTGATCACAAGTAGTGATTAAGATTGCCTTATGAAGATGAAGGGTTGCACAGGGATATCAAAGCTTTAGAAGGCAGTTCATCACATTTAAGGAGTTATTTTAAGCATTTTATACACATTTCTCTTAAACAGCATGTATCTCATAATAGTCATATTTATTTCCATGTTGAAAATCAAGACATATACAATACAACACAGACTTTTCAGATTTTTCTTTCTAAACAGTAAAACAGCCATATGTTCTTTTCCTTCCTTCTCGATGATGTGCTGTGTGGTGTTGACCTATAGCATAAACTATCCACACACTCTACATTCAAGTCTGCAACGTGAAAAAACTCCATTCAGAAAACACACTGATTGATTTTAGAGAAAGCCTGCCATGTTTGTCTCAAACACTTTGCTGTAGCACACTCATCAGCATGTTTTGGCGTTTCTGACATTTTGTTGTGGTTGTCGCACTGGTGGAGGTGGTGATGGTGAAGACAGGGGTGTGTGCAAGTGAGAACGACAACAGAGGCGGGAGGTCTGAAAGACTTTGTGAGAAAGTTTGTATTAAATTCCCATTTCCCTTCATTGTGTGCTGAGCTGGCCTGGATCCACACGCACTGATCCTGCTGGGCCCTGGGAGCCCAAGAAAGGGGGGCACTCACACCTTTTGGGGCCCCAGCTCACCCCAACCGATTCCTCCCTAACTGCAGTTTCAAACCCTTGATCTTCATCCCACCAAACCCCCTGATCTCTGATAAAGAAACCATGTTCAGTTCTAAGTGTGCGCTGGAAAACAGGATAACACCAGTTAAATGAGTAAATGTAATCACTGCTAAATGAATTGATGAAAGACAAAATGGCAGAATGTGAGATAAAGCATGCATGTGTGACAAATATTAGCAGATTTTAGATGCCTCCATCAGAGCAAGTCGGATTTCCCCAACGATAAACAGCCACAAAAGCCTGATAACAGAGTTTCTATGGGAATTTTGATTGGGCTTTCGCTCTGTCAACAATTATTAAAGCACAGTTTTCTTAACCACATGTTAAAGAATGTATTTATATACCAGAACATCTTTCTTTACTTTGTTGTTTTCCACTGCAAGATAATGAAGAAACAAGGAAGCCTGCAGTTTATGTTGTCAAGGCATTCATTGAAAGACCAGAATGAAAAATGACAATACATCCTTAATGTGAGGATGGTTAGTCTGTTGAAAAACAATGGTGAAATGACCAACTGCATGGAGAAAGATTCCATCTGCAAAAATAAAATAAAAATCTGAGAATCTTTCTGGACCAACAAACACCTTTTCATGGTTTAGTGACAGACCAGATATCTACAGCTTTTCACCAAAAGAGAATAAAAAAATACACAATGAAAGTGATTTTATTCATTTCTAAATCAGATGCATCGGGACACTATCATGTTTCTAACCACAATGTCTCTGCGAAGAGACAATCCCCATAACATCAAAACAACCCAGTTTTGGACCAGCAGCAGACAGATGTGGACCAAATGCTTTTCCATGAAAGACAACCTCAGATTTGTCACCGCCTTCACACAAATGCCTCCGAATGGTACAGCTGTGAAAATATCTGAAGAGACATTAAACCACACTCTTGGCTAAAGGACATGAAGGCATAAGTGTCAAAGTTTTGGAATCCACACCCTTTGTCACATGTCACTTCCTTTGCCATATTTCCTCTCACTTTCCACTGTATACATTCTCACAAAGCAAAGCTGCCATTTACATAACCTACAGAGGAAAAACCCTCAAACAGATGGAGCAGTGAGTGAAATGATGACTGGTTTTGATAGAAGAGAAAAACAAACAAGAGTTGGCATAGTGACAGAGCAATAACTATCCTAACATAAAGCAAATTCGTGAGGTTTTTGAAATTTTATTAGGATAATGGGTAAAACTGAACATTAATGTAATCAATTATTGTATTGATTATTAGTTATACTAACATTTGTCAACTATTTACAACAACAAAATCTAAAGAAAATATACTACTTAGTAAATGAATAATATGTCAATTTATTTCTACACACAAAAGAGACATTTTTATGAGTGTATTATTGAATGTTCAGAACATTTTGACAGTATTTTAAGTGTAGAACTACATCCAGTAGTTATATGATTGCCAAAATTAAATCAGTTTTCTAAATGCTGAAATAATGACAGATTTTTATGTTTTCCATACATTTAAAGGTCATGGTTTTGTAATGGGCTCTCTAAAACACTGACTTTGTTCTCATTAAGCCACTTTCTAACTAACTTTGTGGTATGATTAGTGTCACTGAATATTTTAAGTGAAAGTTTATTTTCCTGGCTAATGCCTTGAGCTATTGCTTCAATATTTCCTCACAACTCTATTTCTTCATGATATCATCTATTTTGTGAAGTGCAGCTGTTCCTTTGGCAGCAAAACAGCCATAACATAATCCTGTCACCCCAATATTTACACTTGGCATGATGTTACCAGGTTATTATTATTATTTTTAATCTAAATGTAAAGATGGTTATTATGACATAACACAGTTTTCACATATTTGTCCATTTGCATATCTGCAAACTATAATCTAAATTTGTATGTGACATTTAGAGAAGTGGCCAATCAGCCCATATTGCTGCAGGACTCTTTTTCTTCTGGATTCAAACATGGGCTTCTCAACTAGAAGAGTTGTGAGCATCTATGCAGAATATTTGTGAGCATCTATGGAGAATATTTCACTTTTGTTCTGCGGTTGATTTGCATATTTCACACCAAAACACATTGATCTTAGGAACACAGAACTATTTACCTTCCTGAAAGTTGATGATTGGAGACTTTTGTTGGGTTTATACTCGAATATTCTCGTTTGAACAGATGAGCAAAGACACTTAGGGAATGTGAAAATGTACAAATTGAGGAACCAGTGTTGTAGAGGTCTCTTCTTCATAACTTAACTGTAAATATTACATTGATGAATTGGTCACTTTTGATGCTTTTAAACATCATGTAATAACAAAAAACATTTCTTAAAATATATATCTGAAATGTGCATGGTGTGCATGTTGTGACACAAAGAGTTAAAGTAGAAAGCAACATTATCTCATTCTAAACCTTCATTTAAATAGGATGTTCTAACTGACTCTCACAAAGTCATGACATAATCGTCTGAACTGCATAGCTGCATGGATAATGTCTTTGTAGTTATTAGCTCTTGCCAGGAAAAGAGTTGTCATGAGGTCAAGATCAGCCAATCAGCTCCACTTTCAAGACTTCATGTAATTATTCTATTTTGCTGTCTGCAAAGACAGATTTACATTTTAGAATGTTGCATGTTAGTTCATGTTTAAAATCAAGATATAAATCATTTCAACTGTAAAATTAACTAAATAAATCAAATATGAGGTAAACGTTGACATATAATGACAGACATTAAGGGAAACACATTTGAACATAATACATGCAAAGTTTATAAAAACGTTAATATTTTGAAGATTCTGGCATTCTACCTGAATGCATAAAAAAAGTATTTGTAACTAGAGTTGATTGAGAATATGTTGATGAAACTCAAGGAAAGCAGCGAATGAAGTGTGAGATTGAATCTGCTGTTTTCATGTGCAGTACATTTAATAAGTTTATTCCACAGGAGCATGTAATTCAAGGTACCCTTTGAATCCCTTACTTATCTACTGCAGACACCCACATATAACCTCATATGACCGTATTCTAAAGTCGGGTTGGAAACAAATCGAGTTACTGACAAGTTTTACTGCCTCATGATTTGGGTATCAAGTTTCTAATGACAGGAACACTTCCCTTCTTCCCCTCCCATTTCCTCGGGCTCCACCAGCAGTCTCATTACAATTATAAAACATTTAGATAGACTTTATGGTTATTATCAAACCGTAACACAAACTGATGATTATACAGAAGTAACAATGTTACCATCCATATACAGTAAGTCTCTGTCAAATTGTAGTCAACAGAATGTTATTAACCCATATCAGAGAGGTTTCAACGTGTATGTCGGCAAGTTTCTCAAGATATAAAAGAAGAAAAGATCAATATGATCTATACAGTCTTAGACAGCTGAAAGAAAGTTCAACTCTATAGGTTTAAATGCAGAAAGATCAGTGAGTAGTAGTGTACTTAGACAAGATGGGAAGACAATTATTGTTACATCAATAGCTAAAGTGGAAGCGTTTTCTAATACAGCCCATGAAAGAAGCAAAAGAGGTTCTATTCCATCTTAAAGTCATTTCTATTTGACTAAAAATAATAACATTTTGGGAAGCAAAAGCACATTTAGAAAATAATAGTTTAATGAGGTAAATATTGTGATGTCACAACATGGAGGAATGTTTCATTTCAAATCTGAATATAGAAAATAAGGGCGTCTAGTCAAACCATCTATCTAAATTTAATGGATAAACTTACTTTAGCCAATAAGTCTATAATACATTTAAGACAGATGATTGACTTCAAAATAACCAAATAACCAAAATACCGTTAGTACAAACATAAAAAGACAGTCATTGTTCTCCACTAATCTGAAACACACGTCCAGCCGAACAACAGGCGGTACACTGAGTTCATTTAAAATCAATCCACCTGTTTATAACTGCCTTTGTTCACTAACTGGAAAATTGATCAAAATATTTGACGTATATTTTATGATGATTATTATTGATAATTTTGATAATCTCATTTGACAACATGTAAATAAACAAACTCAACTTAAGAACAGTTTACACACTGTCATATTTTATTTTTAAAAATGTAACAATAGAAACACCCTGTGTGGAAAAATTAAATGCATCCTTGATTCAGTGGTTTGTAGGAACATATATTCACTTCTTATGAGAAGTGATTATATGAGTATTATGTTACTTGGAATGCTGAGTATTTTCAGCTCTGAAAAATTATGACTTACATTGTTTTTCCTATCCAAAATTGTCTTGCTGTGCCTCCCATCAAAATACAACAGCCAACAGTTTAGCCACATTGTTTTGATGGTCCTTTTCAGGCATTTTTTGAATTTTCTGTCTCTGAATGATAGTATCTGCACATGAATCACAGACACACACACCAAAATCTAACAGAGATGAATCTACTTGGTCACCAACATGTTTTGCATTAGTTTCATACGCTGACAGAAAACATGGTGCAAAACTCAATCTGAATGACCCGCCATCAACCCCATTCTGCCAGTCTGCCTCCTGGGATGAGACTGGGAATGTGGCTGCGGTGATCTGGGTCCATCACCAGATGTGGAGTACAGTGACCCACCAGTCCGACACCACACACACCCTCCATGTTTTCAGGATGTCAGCGTTTAAGACCTGGTGACCTTTCACAGGTAGCCGTGGTGGAACCACAGACATTCACCTCATTAATGTTGTTATAGAAAAGCTCTGAAATAACACAAAGGAAGTGATCATCAAAATTGAATCACTGGCTTTTTTTTTTTTTTTTTTTTTTTGCAAAGTGACACTGCATACTCCTATTCTGCCTACAGTGTTATTGTTTTTTTGGCAATTTGAGAAAGAGTTTGCAATGTGCAGAACATGAATAAACTATGTTCTCTGTATATTTATCCAGATCTTCTGCAGAAAACCAGAAATACCTCCACTGGCTTTATCTTCAGTGGAGATTTGAGCAGTGAGTTTCCATTGAGACTACTGCAGTTTTTATGAAGAAACTGTATCTGCTATTTTTAGGTTTTTCTGAAGTGCTCCTTAACTCTTGGAAAAGAGCAGTCAGGCTACCTGCGTAAGAAATCTTGGTGGTGGGTAGTTTATGATGAAAAGATGTCCTTTCCTCTTCTGGACTATGGTTCCAACAGTGCTCACTGGAACCTTGAGAAGTTTAAAAGTGCAGCAGCTACTATTGCCAGTAAGTTTGGCAAGAGTAAAGTCTATATGTGAAGGATTGTTTGCCTTTTCAAATTATTCCACTTCAGTCCAATACTTCAGTAATCAGAAACCTCTTTTGAGGCAATCAGTTAAAACTGTACAATCTTAAAATGATATATTAAAATATGTTAAATTATGTGACTTCACATGATACTGTCAAATAGAGAGTGCTCCAAGAGACAGTTTAAGAAAGCAAAAAAAAAAAAAAAAAAAAGAGTGAGATGGATGAGCTGTTTTTGCTTGTCTAAAGTGTCTAAAGGACTTGAGCCAGATTCAGGAAAAGGTACGTCTGCTGAGGGCTGATATGTGTGTGAAGGAAGTGGAGGGAACACAGGGGCAGGAATCGCCCTGCAGACCGGAAAGGCCTTGTGGAGGTGATGGTGGGGGTGGAGGTGGAGGGTGTCCGCTACAGTCTGATAGCTTGTTTGAAGCACACACACACGCACTCACACGCACACACACATACACAAACATACGGAGTAACATATAACGCACCGCTCTGCAGGCCGTGGATTCTTGTTCCCACCAAGCTAGTCAAGAGGAGACAAAGTAAGTCAGATCTTGATGGCTAGTGGTGGCAAAACATGCATGCACACTTATTAACTCAGGAAGTTAGTGTAAGTGCATTTAATTATGTGCAAAAGTGCTACTGTAAATACAATGGTGCAATCAACAGTGATTCTGTTGTAGGAAATCCACCTTTTAATGCAGCAGCAGTTGGAGATATGAGCTGCAGGAAATGATCCTTAGGCCTTTTGTTTGATTTAAGACTGGAGGACTTCATTGTAAATAAACTGAAAACACTAGCAGCTCTTTTAATTGTTCTGCCGTTGCCCTGACATCTATTAAAGACATATGTATATTAGTCAATAATTGATTAAAATGTTGACATATCCAAAGGTCAAACTTTATTAGTGGACACAAATGGAAAGAAGTAAAGAAAAGCCTGGTAAAAACTGTGAAGTGCCAAGAGAACGGCATTTGCTGTGCCCACAGTGTTCTCTTCACAATGCATTCTTTTTCACCAACATCCTTTATTCTTTGTCAGGGTTAAAAACCAAACACTAAAGCAAACAAAAACAGGAAAAGCCAACAGTTTAAGTTGTTTCTCAGATTTTGTCTAAATTGCCTCCATGTTGCAGAGGATGACTGCTTTTGGTACATTTGGGTGAGAGGGGTTAATTTTTTTAAACAAACACCTGGTTTAAAAAATAAGTTTTGATAGTTATTTAAAAATCTGAAGTTGTTTTAAGCAGGCTATAAGGCATATGTCCAATAAGAGAATAATAATTTCAACCATTAGAGACTTGACTAGGACTTGAAAATTTGCAAATGTGGACATACATAGTGGAAACTAGAAGGACACTTTTAACAGAAGCAGTTTATTTTTTCAGCTTCCTCTTAATTTTTAAAAAGCGACTATTGTTAAATAGGATCTGTTAAATTTAGAACAATCTATCTTGAAAAGTTGATGACTTAATGAAGCATGCATTCATGAGCTAACTTCATACACCATGTCTTAATGCTAAATTCAGACTTTTTACTGAAATTTGATGTTTGTTTTTTTTGCATAGTTGTTCATATTACTAATGACGGCCGACTGCAGTCAGACTTCTGTGTGATCAGAAGAACATGGACGTCACACAACAGCACACTGTTTGCAGAATCTTATTTCAGAATTTCAGAATTATAATGTTCAGCCAGCCATTATTGGCATTAAGATTTACTGCATCTGTCTTCTGCTGGTGCAGAAAGAATTATATTTTATGTTAATGGTGTAAAAATCGTATTAATTGTGACATGACCCTTCAGACTGCAGATCCTTTCAAGACTACCGGATACGATTTTGTACCACATGTGGAATTGACACAAATCAGACTTTATTTTGGCTGAAAATTTCGGACCTTTCTCTCAAAAAGTCAGACTTGGGTCGTACATGTCTGCTGAGTGAAAGTTGCTTTACAATGATAACTTTTTTTTACCAACTATCAATTACATGATCACCTTCTTTTTAATTTAATTTTACATTTATTAGATAAAAGAACATTGTTTTTTCTTAAGAAGTCTCTAAAAAGTAAATTGTTATTTATTAAGTCAAAACATTTCTAAGTCAGCAGCTGAGCGATAGACTAAACCTTATGTGCTTCTTTGTGTATGTCTTCTCATGGGCCTGGTTAGAGAGATTTTTATAATTTCCATCCAAAATTGTATGTATCAGCTAAGTCGTACTGGAAGTACCACTAAAAAATACAGTTAATATATGCACTGGATACCAGCAGTAAAAACCGTAGAAGCATTAGTAGTATGATACTCTGTCATAAAGTGTCTCTGGGCTCTCTCACTTTTCACATTAACAGACTTACAGCTTCAATAACAGCATTAGGAGGAGTGCAGCTGGAGCATATTAAAACTGTGGCGACTTCAATGCTCACTCCAAGGTAGATGGGAAATGGATGTGTTATAATGCTCCTCGTTTCACCTTCACATAGTGTGTTTATGTAATACTGGGTGCATTTCTGCTTAAAGCTTTGGTGTAAATTCATGAAACCCTGACATCGAAAACAAACAGTGAATTAAGCATGCCTGGTTATTAACATCTCATTAGAATGAGTCACTTTCTTCACAAAGACAATAATCCTCTAATCAAACCCAGACCTGGATTATTGGGTATCCAGTTGCATGTTGCAAATGCAACAGAATATTTAGCATGGAATAGTTATTAAAGGTAAAGAAAAATATATATATTTCTTCCAACTATCTTAGAGAAAATGTTAGACTGAGTCTAATGCATTTCTTCCTCTTTTTATTATGGTTATGGCTATGGTTGCTCAGGGACTCCCAAGACCATCCAGAACCACAGGAACCAGCGGACTCTAGCAGTTTTAGGTTATAGCCAAGGCTAGTGTGAGGGGACGTTGGAACTGCCAGGGCCCGCTGGTTCCTGTGGTTCTGGCTGGTTTTGGGAGTCCCTGAGTTCTGGTCAGCATTCTGGACACTGGCTAGGCACAGATAACATGAATTCCCCTGGATTGCATCCACCTGAGGGTGGCCACCTGTGGGAGCTCTGGGGGTCCCTGACAGCAGTCTCCACTGTGCTAAGCTGGTTCCTTTGACTTTCCATCAAACTCAAAAAGTTTGATGATGCAATGCTTGAGGCTTGTGCGGGCACCTGGCCACCAGCGTGACCAGATTCTCTGTTCTATCTGTGCATGGGGATGTGATGGTGAGGTAGGGTGGGGTTTGGATCTGCGCTCTGCATCTTTCCTTGTGTCTCTTTGAGGGATGCTGCTCCTGTGCTTCACTGCCAGGCTTCCTTCACATCAGGTAGACAGCTACTCTGAGAGAGTATGTTATGATGTATGGCATTTTTCTAACCCCGTGATGATGAGTTGTTATGTGGTGAATCACTGCTGTACCTTCTCCAAAATAGTTTAACAGAATGGTTAAGTCATACAGGAAACATCTACTTCAGCAGCTGATGTTAAAAATGGTTCTACAAGCTATTGAATCATAGGGTGGGCTTAGTTTTTTTAGACCTTTTAACTCTTTCCTTGCTTGAATAGTATTGGCAGGAGTCTATTGTGTGTTTTGTACACTTGAGCTTACATTAAATAATTTCTAAATCTCGCAAAGATCCGATGACTTTTCATGACAGGTGAAACTCTACATGTAAGAGGGGGGTGCAGTATCTTTTTTCCTATAACCACAAATACATGAGGCCCTTGAGATAAATTTTGGGGTGAAAGTGAAAAAAAAATGCAGATGCAGATGTTTTATTCATAGACATATAGATTTGAAGCAGATGTGTAGAAATCCTGTCTCACATTTTCCTGTTTCCTGACAGGGCCACAGCACATGGACTCATAAACTCCAAAATATGTAAAAAATGTGAAACTATATCGCCTTGTAAAATTCACACCTAGATTTGTTTCAGAAGGGAAATGTTTTTAGGGAAGAAAAAAAAAAACACAAAAGAAAACTGGCAGTTACCATCCAGCAAACCTCCAGAGAGCTTCGGATTGTCTCCTCTAGATGACCAATGGCCAGACACAGGATTGTTTGTCACATAGCTTTTCCTCCTCAAGTGCAACTGTCCATTGTTATGTACAGCACAGCACGTGTTGTTATTTCCCCCTTCTTTTAAAGACCTTGTAAGGTTTTCCCATCTTCTTCACAAAAAGAGCCGTGACCCCAGACCCCGGCACTTTTCTTGCAGAGCAAAGAGTAAACAATGCAATTCAGCAGAAGTGAGTGGAGTGTTGAGGGGAGAGGGGGAAGAAATGTCCTTGCAACATAATTTTATACAGATTCTGAGTCTTTATTATGATCCTAAACGATCCAGAAAGCTAAGAGAGGATTAATTAAACATCTTTATCTGTCACTGATTTTAAAAGTGTTAACTGATTCTGATTAAAAAAAAATATCAATGTTATGCTCTCTTTGCAAAATAAAGTACTGTATTTTAATTTAAAACCAAAATATGTTGTCACTGTCATTTATATGTAATTTTAATGGCATCAGGTTTCATGCTACAGTGGATCTCTGGTATTCGCTGAGGTTAGGGAACACAACCGCCCAAGAATACTTGAGACTCCCTCTAATAACACTTATAGCTCAATAGCTGATTATTTTAATAGTGCAAACACCAAATATCTGCTTTAATGCACACAGTGGAAAGTATATTAGCACTACCATGGAAAGTAACATATTTGCGAGCATTGCATTAGAAAACATTGACCAAGTTAAAACAAAATACATTTTTTTAGTTTTTCACATGACTGAACTATTTTGTTAACAGCAAAGGACTTGCTTACCATCCTTTTTAAAATTTTATTTCTGATTCGAGAATCTTTATTCCCATATCATGCTTCCCTTAAATCACATCAAAAACTCAAATATGGAAGAAAAGGTGAACAGCATGACATATGAAGCACTTAAGGAAATATAAAAAAACAGAACTGCAATACTTTTGTATACTTTTATATTGATGTCTACATATTTTTAATTAGGATCATTATTCAAAATCAATTCTAAAGCCTCTACTTTAAGCATACTTTTTTTGAAACTCTGTTTATTATCTGTTAATGGTCCTTTTTTTGCTACCAAAATGTACAAATATTGTTTTATTTCTACCTACAAAGAAAAAACAACATTTCACCCACTATAATTTTCATTATGCTGTTACCAAAATATAAATAGTAGTGTCATCTACAAATAAAAGACACTTTAGTTTAGTTAATACTTCACAAATGTCACAGATGTATAAAATCAGTTCAGGTTCTATCACTGAACCTTGTGAGATTATCCATTTAATATATTTTTGCCCTGATAGTTGATTTTTAAACAGCAAACAGTATTTTGACCTTAAGCACTTATGAGAAGGGCAAATAAGCAACCGTTTCCAAATAATCTTTTCTTAAAAAGTATTAATTAAAAAAGTATTTTGCAATACACAATACTCAAAATTACATGGATGAAGAACAAGCTTGCATTGTTTCCTCTTTGCTACCAGCCTTTCTGAAACTCCTACATCTTCCAGATGATGCTGTGTTATCATTTTTGATTCTCAACCCATCTTTGTCCCTGATATTTTCCACAAGACATGCAGCTGAAGCATCCTGGAACATTAACAGGGAGTATTGGTATGGGAATTAAACGTAAAGATACAGGAAGGTCAGGAAGTGGCACTATTGTTCTCAGGGTCACATCGCTTTTCCTTTCAGAACCTCAGAGGCATTTCTCTCTGTTCAATCTGTGGATCTGATATAAACAAAACTTCTAGACGCCGCAAGTATCTAGTCACACATCCTTTCCCAAGACGGAGGAGAAAATGTTTATATTTTAAATTCACGAGACAAAGTCTGTCACCTGAGGCAATTACATGCAAACAGACACACCCAGAAGAAGAGGAGACAAATGATAACAAAATTATTCTTCAGGTTATGGATGGGTCCATCCACAGAACATTTGTAATAAACAACTTAGATTGGTTAGTTACTGTGTTACTTACAGGTAGTTACAACGTGAAGGGTTACGTACTGCTTTCACTACGTGTTTAACTTCTTCCTGGTTTGCCACTGGCCAGGTCTAATATCTCATTGGCCGGGGAAGGGCAGGAGGAGGTGAAAGAGGGAGCACACCTTGGTAACCAAAGTTACTCATTAACATGTTATTCCTGGAATGAGCTGCAGAGCACAACAAAGATCAACCTTTGCACAGCACTTCTCTACGTCACAGGCAAAAGCAGAAGAAAATGTTAAAGCTCACTTGAAGTATGTGGGAAGTCGAAGAGAGCAGGTGTAATCTGATACCGCTGGGACTCTGATGACCAGCTCACCAGGTAAGACCTACTGTAAACAACTGGGCTTTTAGAAGGGATTTCGCTAGCAGTATTTAAGACAGGCTGGGTAAATGTTTCTCTCCTGAATACAAGTATAACGAGGCTACTTACAAAAACTGCGTAAATGTAAAATTTATGACATTTGATTTAAGCAATATAAAAGCACTCAAAGGTAGTCAAGCTAATGAGCTATTTGGTTTGATGACCTTTAAGAAAGTGCTGAGAAAATATAACAAGCCTTACTTGCACTGAAAAAAAAAACATTTTCATATTTTGTTCCTTTAATGTAAAACTACAACATTTTCTCAGCAAATAGTTGAACAGACTGACTTATTATTGATCCCTAGTTGTAGTCAATGTGTGCTGTAACACATACCAGCCAACTTACTTTTATTTCATGATTTTCTATGGAAATAAAGTCACAGAGCTAGGAGTAAAACTTTATTAACAACAAAGTGGCAACATTTCCACTTTCTTGTTAATAAAGTTTTACTCAGTTATGGTTTAAGATTCTGATTCAGTCATTGTATCCAATATATGTAGGAAAGATGAAGCTAAATGCATAGTAATAGGGAATGTAAACTGTGACTGAAATTCAATATTACTTTAAAGTAAATTGACAAATTAATCTCATAACTAAGAGAGCACAGTTTTCAGATCTGCCTTCAAGAATATTAAGCAATAACCGACAGCATTACTTTATTGTTTCTGTTATTTTTGCCATTTTATGATTTGCCTGTTTGGTTTTAACACTTTAGACAACTGTAAGTTTAAGGAAACATTTTAACTTTCTTACACTTGGCAAAAACTTTTAAATGTATTTTATAATGTTCATGTTTCCTTTAATCAGTGATCAGATGATTAAATCCTGAAAAGTCTTTTGGTCTTTTTATAATGCTGACCAAATTAACCAAACCAAGGATTTTTGTTTTCTAAATGAATAATCCAATGTCTTTCTTTAATACAATTTTTTGAGTTTAATAAATATGAGATAATATTTAGCGACATATGCTTTGATGCATAAATCTGGATGACCTTGTAAATGATGCTTTTTTTCTAGAAAAAAAAAAGCCGCTACCTTTATAAAAACATTTATAAAACAAAGCTGTAGCTCAGTTTTCTTCTCTCTTTTTCTTTTTCTCGGAATTTGCAGAAACAGGAATTGGCAGGTGACACTTCAAATCAAACAGGAAATACATCAATTTGGAAATCATTTCACATAATTGTTTTGTGTTCTTTTTAAAGAGCTCTTTGTACAGCCTCTATTTTTAATAACGTACACTGACCACCATGTGGGACATCAACTGTTTATACTTATAATATTTATGCACCAGCAGCAGTTCACCTTTACTGGATCACACTTTCCCATTACAGATTGTATAAACAGGTGAAAACTGATAGTTTCAGTATTTCTTTGCTAAAGTAAGCCCACAATAAAAGTTTATTGCATGCTTATTGTATACACTGTGGGACTTTGGTAACCCTACTGTCAGTCTGGAATAAAATGGAAATCACTAGACATCTGAAAACTCATTACTTGAACTTTAATGAAAAAAAAATCTGACATTTTTTTCTAAGTGCAACAGCTCTTAGGTTAACAGACACTTATCAGTCTCTGTTAACCGTTGCTCAGGGTTCAAAAATGATGTGCCTGTCTATTATCTTTGACTTGCAATGCCATGACCTGACTCTCTTTGTACATTTCAAAGCAAACATAAGTGCAGAACTTGGTGGAGGGACAGAAGAGAAAGCCTGAAGCTCACGTACATCTTTTTGTTTCTTAGCTTCTTGGTCAACATTTATACTGAATAACCATGAATTATGAATATTTGCACATCAGATAAAAAAGAAGATAATTCTGACTTGCAGTAATTATATAAGAAAACATATTTTCTGCAAAGTCTTAGGCAAATTGTGTGGAACAGTTAATTTTTGAATAAAATCAAACTGCTAATTATTTGGTCTTTTTCATATGGTTTGATTACACTCAGACACTATGAGGTTCATTTCAGCTTAATAACAAAAATAACATCTGTCACCCTCTGTCACTGTTAGAGTCAACAGACACTTAAACCTTAATTCAATTCAGGGCAACAGAACAAAGAATGACAAAGATAAACTGGATTTCTTTTACAAAATTTGTTTGCAGATGAGTGCAGGAAAAAATAAATAAAAAAGCAAAGTTAGCCTTTATCACATACATGGATTCACGTATTGAAGCACACAAGAGCTGCACAGGAACAACACCCACACATAAAATGCATACTTCTATCTCCCGCTGGTCCACGTCCTGCTCTGCCTGATGTGTATATTTTGTCCTGCTTTGCTTATGTGAAGACAGAACAGGAAGAGATAAAGGCAGCCCTGTTGGCTTGTTTACAGCCAACAGTGCTGCAGAGAATGGCAGGACAAGATGAAGGGGAAGAGGCCTAATGGCTGGAGTTGAGCTGCCGGACCCCTCTCGCAATGAAAAATCACCTCAGGGTCAAGAAAGTGAACAAGACGTGCCGAAACCTTAAAACATGCCTGAGAAAGCAACAGACACACAGTGGGGATTGAAAAAAGCTCATAAATTTATGATGGAGAAACCAGGAGAGTGTTACACTAACATCATGATTTATTTTCCTTCCAACGCTAAATTATCCTGTTGTAAAACCATGTAAATAAAACTAAACAAAATTTGGCTGAAGGACATTGTAAGAAGAAAAACATGAGTTAGAGGACCATAGTTTCTTTGCTCTTTGCCAGCCGCTCTCAGTGATATCTAAACAGTTAAATCTCTGAGAACATGCAACAACTTACTATAACAAGAAGAGACAGCAATATGCAGACGTGCAAATCAGAATATTTAAATAACTGTGGAGAGAACAGACCTGCAGCTGGACTACAGGCAAGTAAAACTGACCAACTGAGCCTTTTTTTTTTACCTTGACTTGGTGTTCCAAATTCAAAGCCAAACCGAGGTGATCAGCCTGTTAGTGAGTGCATTTACTATGATAGGCTAATTTTACATGCTATTACAGCACAAACACCTATGTGTCACATGGGCATTGAACTAATCTGATCAGGACATTTAACAGTCATAATTGTAATCAGATGATATGGAAAGTTTTGATTGACCTGTGAGACCGTTCTTTTTCAAAATCTTTTTCTTTTTTTGGGCCTTCAAGTTCAGTCAGCAAAGCTACTTTTAAAAATTAACCCTGGGCATGAATAAATGATTCCAGAAGTTACTCAGTACGTTGGCATAACCTTGACCAAGCACTGATATGTTATGAATTAAGATGAGTTGAGCTCAAATAAAAGGTAATAACAATTTGTTAGAAACCAGAAAAATGATTAAAGACACAAAGTTTTATTATGCTTCCTCAGTCATAAAAAAACAGCCTCAATTTTAATAAGCATCCCACTATTTAATATCTATTTTGCACTTAAGTGAGATATTTTATAGTATATGAATAACTTAGCACCCAAGTTGTTTTAAAAAAGGCAAGCACTCCTTGCCAACATCCATGCCATGCTTAAGCTCCTTGCACACAGAGATCAGTTTGTGCTGCAATCACAGGGGAATGAGAATCCAGAAAAAGAATCACAAAAGCTGATTGCTGAGAATCATCGAAATTCTGAGGTCCTAGATTACAGTTTAAACTCCAAATCTATCTGTGACACTGCCCAACAGAAGCTTCGGCACATTCTTTAGCGATGACGAAGGGTTAGAATGAGGTGAAGATTAAAAAAAGACATGCAACATTTTTGGGGATTTATACAGTAATTTCATAGTAGTGGCATTGCAACTCAAAAAATTCCCAAAACACATCTAGGCCAAAACCTTCAATCTGCACTATAATCAGTAAAATATACACAGATTTCAAATATTGTGTGATTCCTTCCAGCTCCACTTGCTAAGATCTGCTCATGGAGAAGTCAGTAATTAAATGTTGTGCAAAAGTAGTACGGATATGAACAGACAACGCCCTTCACATGGGTCCTATCATGCTAAAACTGCTGGCAGTGGTACAAAACCCCCAATATTTATGAGGGATTTTTTTTTTTTACTTGTCTCATCTTACACACGCAGTTGAAACGCCACATTCACATACACAGAACGAAAAGACATAAAACTGTATTTCTCACTGCCTCATTCAATAACAAGATAAAGAAAAGAGAGACTTGTGTTTAGACTTCTTCAAAGTAAGAAGTTTATAGGCAGATTTCCATCCCTTTAAACAATTTTGGGAAGCTCAAGTGATGATGCCACAACCTTAGAGGCCTCTGATAAACTAAAATTCAATCTCTGCGTTAGATGGAAGCACAGCTGTGGAAGCACTTGAAATTGCATCTCAAGTACAGCTTCCTTGTGGCGCATCGGACTTGTGTGAAAGAATTTTGGATCTCCACATGATTCATCTTTTTAACATTTTTCAAATGCGACAAAGGCACCACATTTATCTGTTCAAACAGTTATATTCAAATTTAAAAGCCATGGGAACATTTAGGCGTCAAACTATAAAGCAAAGAAGTGGGTTCCATGTCCCAGAGGTGATTATGCTTTGGTAAAAAATGTGCATTTCAACACCAGAACTTACATAAATGACTCTCTAAAGATACAAGCTAAAGCTACTAAGAGAGTATTACTGTCCACTGAGTTCCTTGTTGACATGGGCTGAAAGGCCACTCAGAAAAGAAGAAGTAATTATTCAAAAAGCAACATATAAAGTCAGGTTATTGTCTCCAAATGGACATATTGTCATGAGACATGATAAAACTCAAAATTAGCCAAAATGAATTATCATTACATTTGGAGGAGAACAGTGGGAGCCTGCAAATCTGGGGACACAACCAAAGCCATGAAGTATGGGGGTGACAGGATAATGTTGTAGCTATCTGCTGCTGAAGGAACTGGTGTGTTTTACAAACTGAAGAAAAGAACATTAAATCGATTAAAGCAACGTCAGAAGGCATCAGCAAGGAATTTGACAAAATGTGGTTCTTTCAGATGGACAATGACCCTAAAGACAGAGCTAAATAACCTACTGAGTGGCTAACAGACAACAGTCAAATTTGTGGTCTGAACTTTAAGCACCACAAAGGTGGCATATAAACTGAACTCTGTTAGACCAGTTCTGTCAGTAAGAAAGGGTCAAAATTTCAAATTATTATGAGTTTGTGGAAAAACACAAAAACACAATATTTTACCAGTTTAGACATTGTATGAAATAAAGAAATGCATTTAAACTTATGAATTTGAAGAAAGTTACAATACAAAATATCATAAAAATGATCTGTTTCATAATAATCTGCCACTTAGCAAATGAGAATCATCTGGGCAGTGCTAACTGATGTAAAAGTGAAGCCTGTAGCATGAAAAAATATGTTAATTTTCATACAATGTATGTAAACATCTGGTTTTACTTGTTAGGATGGAGCATCTTTACTTCAAATATCAATCAGAAAATACCTTAAAAAGAAGAATAGTTGAAAATGTGAAACATCTACAGGAAGAGAAACGTGTTTTTAAACAGCTTGATCCACAGCTCTTATGCAAACAAATATTCATGTTTACTGAGATCATTAGAAGTTAAAGAAGCTTGTGTAATCCTGTCAGACGGGATTTTTTTGTACATCTGTTTGTACTTTACATACAGGGAAGTTTCCTGCACACTCATGGATGCAAATGTCCAGGAAACATTTAAATAACTTTACATAAGGATCTTCAGCTCACAGGTTTATATTTGCATAGAGTAAATAGACACACATGATGGTTTCAGCACAAAGTCAGTGTATGACAGGTGAAGAGAGCATCAAACTAAGTCCAGTTGTTGAAACCACACAGATCACATCTTTATAGATTAACATCTTAACCTTTTTAAAAAATATGGTAACACTTTATTTGAAGGGGGTTGAATAAGACTGTCATGACACTTTCATAAACATGACATAAACATCAATAAGCCTTCTTGAATATTTATGACTGTTGTCATAAAGCGTCATTCGGTAAATTATGACACTTTTAATACAAAGTTGACATTATTCAAAATGTCTTTGTTATGACAACTTGACATTAACCAATAAATCATTACTGTTTAAACTTTACCTTTAATAACATAAAGTTACCTCATTTTTAAAGTGCAGTCAGTAATTATTTTAAAACAAATTTATATCAGTAATGATTTCTTAGTTAATGTCAAGTTGTCATAACAAAGACATTTTAATAATGTCAGCTTTGTATTAAAAGTGTCATAATTTACCGGATGACGCTTTATGACAGCAGTCATAAATATTCATGAAGGCTTATTGATGTTCATGACATGTGTTATGTCATGTTTATGACAGTGTCATGTCAGTCTTATTCAACCCCCTTCAAATAAAGTGTTACCAAAAATATTTAGTGTTTTTTTTTATTCTATTTGCTACTTCTGTTGCATCTTTGTTTTGTAACTGCCCAGCATCCTTGAGTGTCTTGAATGATGTTTTTTAATAAAAATGCATTAATTCTTTGTGATGATTTTTTTTTCTGTAAACTTGAAAGCCAAACATTATAAAACCTACAAAGTTATCTCAGCTGTATCAGAGGGGAAAATGTTTACTGCTTAAATATTTTCCATTTCCTGGTTTTGTGCTAAACAAACCAAAATGGAAGAAAGACCGCCAAATGCTGCAGTGTTTCTAATTTGAGGACATTTCCCCTCAGCGCTGCTTCAACAAGAAATAAATCTGAAAAACTTTGATATTTGTTGTTGCAAAACAAATAATGCCTGCAGGCTTCCTTCTTATTACCCTTCAAGATCCTGCCAGGCTGCGGCGTCTATGTTGTGGGAAGCCATGTACTCAGATCCTTCAGGCGACTCACACACACAAATTTGTGAGTTTTTATTTGTTGCAGAAACACCTTAGAAGAAGGATTTCAGCAGAATGTGGGACTTCCTGTTTACGACACACTTTTCCTGCTTTGGGTGAACTCCAGAGAGTTTGTCCTCATTAATGGCTTCAGAATAAAATCACTTCTTCTTATGACATTTTATTTATTTTTTTTTGTGTTAAGTGACACATTTAGGTCATTTGATTGTGTCGACTCTGATGAGATTTGCTTTCTTTGGCACAAAAACATTAGCATTTCCAGCTAAAATGCTTGTGAGCTTTGGGAGTCTAACTGGAGAAGATATTTTTTTTCCAACCCTTCTTATAAATATGTAAACAGGTAAAAGCTAAAATGTTCAAGCAAAAAGTTAATATGTTATTTACTCTACTTTCTACAGGACCTGGTTTGACTGCTTCAGAAGGAGTCTGATTTATATTCCAGCTTGTCTCCACCTATCCGTCAACACCAGCAGGTCACTTGTCCCTCAATCTTGCCACCTAGTGGAGTTCCAAAGGTTCAGCTCTGATCTGGCAAAGATAAACCAGCCAACTACTCCCCTCATCTGGGGAGTTGCATTCCCTGCAACATCTTCCAATCATCATATTCAACCTTTTACCTACTGGGAAGAATGTAACACAAAACGGCTGAAAAAGAAAATAATGAAAAGCATGATTTTGTGTTTTCTGCGAGTGTTGCAGAACACAAAGTGACCTATCTGGGAGATATTCTCACGAGACGTTTCATGCAAGAGTTGGTTGACTCAAAGCAAGTGAAAGGCCTAATTCACCAGGAAATAAATAAATAAAAAAGGCTCTGACAGAGAAATCATCAGGAAATGGCATCATCAGTAAATCAAACATCCATACCACCACTAACAACTAATGGTAAGAGAAAGGTTTGTTGTCTGTTCCTAAACCAAAAACATTTATTTATTTATTTATTTATTTATTTACATTATATAAGACACAGTATATCCATCATACAACAGAAATCAGAAGTTTACACACACAAGTTAAACCAAACCAAACTTCTCTTTTTTTAGGTCAATTAAAATTACCAAAATTATTTCTATTTGCCAAAATGCTCCACAGTTATCTTCTTGATATCTTGGCAGACTCTTTTTTACTTTCCCATTCCTAATGTGCCAAACAAGAACACAGTGTGCTTATGGTGTGGCCTTAAAACACAAGCAGCTGTGTCTCCAATGAGCTCAAATGGGTCCGTTAACCTTTCAGAAGTTTCCAAAGTCATGACATCATAATCTGAGCGTCCCCCATTGTTTAAAACAGATATTAATAGTTCTGATAGTAAACCTCTGATTTTTAAGACATTAACACAACAATCTCTGACATATTCTTGTGCCTTTTATTGATCATTTCTGGCACATTATTTAAACAAGCAATAGTGATTAAATTGATTTTCTTATGGAGCCATGCTTTGTTGTGACCGTTTGTAAGTAGAAAGCTTCATGTTTTTGTTTTGCTTGTTTTCTTGTAATTTTTGTGTGGACACCCAGTTATCCTTTCATGAATTTACTTGTGCGTTTTTTGCCTGTTCGACAAGCCAACTCTGACCTGCACAAAGTACATAAAGTAGATGATCAACTGAAGCATAATGCTTCTCACAAATCCTGGGCCAGATTTTTGCTGGATTTGCTTCAACTCTTCTTTCAGTTAGCTGATCAGCAGTAAACCGAATCAGCTGGGGGGAGGGCCAGAGCTGTCTTACTTTATGACATATACATCAAAAATTTAAAATATACATATAAATTACCATTGTTTGGATAAACAACAATTGAAGCCCATGACTGCTTTCTACTGTTACACGTTTTCCAAAGCACATCAATATTGTAAAGTACGTGATTTTCTGTGATGCTTTCTTACAGACACCACAATAACCCGCATACCAAAACCTCCCAGTCACAACTGGGAGTTTTTGGTTGGTGTTCTGGCCACAGCCATCTCCGTCTCCCTTCTCCTCGCCCTTCTCGCCAAATGCCAGGTGGTCCGACGTTACCTGGCCAGCTACAGGCACACGCGCCTGAGGGAGCCCGACACCGTTAGCCATTCTGACTCTTCAGGTTGGTTTTTAAACACAAACCTAATAGAAAACTGCTGAACGTTTTGACATGAGGCATGATTTATAAAGGTATAACCTGTTTGAAGGCTGGTTTTATAGCATAGGAGGGGAAAAATGCAAGGCTTTTACATCTTGTGAAATGCATAAACCGCTTTTTTCATCCTTCACATTCCTAAAGGAGCAAGTGAGCTTAAAAACATTGCCAGCACATCATCGTGATAAATCAATGATCAGTTCCAGAATTCAAATCAAAATGTGAAACTCATTACAAACAAATTATTTATATTATTTATTTTTTTTAATATTATGGCTTACATCTAAAAAGACAGCACTTTGTTTTTCAAATAATACAGATATTACATAAAACCAAAACAAAAAATATTTTCAATAAAGAAACCTGGGACTAGTGCATGCAGTAAGAGGCGACCTTTCAGGGAAATGTAAGATTTGACTCTACCTCTCACTTTGCTTATAAAGCCATGTGGAATTAAAAAAAAATAATTCTTTTCTTGGATGTTTCCATTTCTTCTAAAAATATGAAACTACAAAAACTAAAAAAAAAATTCAGAGCAAAAATATATCAGACAGATGATCCTGTCAGTCAGCATGACTTCTTGAACCTTTTGTTTTTAATGAACTGATGCTTGTTTTATTCCCGGCTGCAGGCATGGATGTAGAGTTTGATATGCACAGGGGACGAGTGGACCCTCACTGCCTCCCCCCTGTGAGCGAGGAGGATGACGACGGCTTTATTGAAGACAACTACATCCCGGCCAGTGAGAGAGCCCGGGCTGAGAGAGCAGCCAAGGACATGGAGGAAGACACAGAAGAAGAGATGGATGTGATTGAATTCAGCATCACTTAGAGTCTCTGGACGCATGTGGGTGGTTGGTTGAACCAGAAACCTCCCAGACACCATCTCTACTCCATTGTTTGTCTTTGCAGTTGGTGTGAATGTTTTTCAAATTAATTATTACACATGCCTTCTAGTTTGGAAGGTCTGAATGTGAGCTCTGAAGGACCATTAAATTCACATTGCTGACAGTTTCAAAATATTTTAAAGAGCGTGCAATCATGTAAAAGTCAAAATCAGCAAGAGAGAAGCACTGGCTATCTTGAAACACTGCAAGAAGCAAATATTTAATCCCCTGAAATATTTGGTTGCATTTCAGGTGGCAAACTAGAGGAACTTAACAAGGTACACTAAAAATGCATTTCATGTCACTCATCTGTCTCTGAAATCCCACAGCTTCTTAAATGTTATCCGGCTGCATGAACATTATTTTCTATTTTCCTTCTGCTTAAATTTCCAATGTGGCACTTTGCTTGAAAATTGTCAGGTCAACAGACACTTCATAATGTGGCCATAACCATGAACATTGTCTTCTGCTATTTTTGTCTGTGTTGTTTTTTATTTTTGAATAGCTGAAATACATGTCAAGGCTTCTATTTTTTATTTTTTAAATCCACATCATGTGAGTTTGTTAAAAAAAAAAATACTAGCATGTGTTGTGTGCAAACGTTTCGGTTAATGCTTATAAAAACTGCATCATAAATTCAGATGCTTTCAGTACCAGTACTAAGAAAATATTCAGTATTCTTCTTAAAGCTTCTTATAAGAGTTAATTTCCTAAAACCTAAAAGTATCTATTGTGACTGTAACCTTTTACGAACAGAAATAGTTGATTTGAAATTACTGAAGGGCTAACTTTAGGACTTTTCGCTTCAACGAGCACCAACTCGAATCACTCACCTTCTCTTTTAAACTCCGCGACAATGACATAAACAACAGTAATTAAGCTTGGCACTGCGCGCTGGGTCGAGCCCTGAAGCGTTTCTGTGTGAGGCCACACAGCTGATGAGAGCAGCCTGACAGGTCTGCGTGGAGCTGTCAGGCGAGGCTGCATCCGGAAGAGCGGCACGTCAAGTTCACACCAAAACCGGAAGCAGAGCTATTTTGCCTTCAAAACAAAAGCGTTGAATTTCACACTGTCAGCCCACTGGTGGGAAAAAGACAGGAAAATAGATGATAATAATAATAATAATAATAATAATAATAATAATAATAATAATAATAATAATAATAATAATAATAATAATAATGCCCAAAGTCTTGCATGCTTTAACACAAGCAATTTCACAAGGACGCATTTTATTAACTGTTTATCATTATCATTAGTTCTACATCTTTACATATCTGTTGGATCTGAGGTATCTCGTCAGTCACTTCAAAATCCACAACCTTTTCAGCCTTTTATTTAAGTTGTTAAGAGTGTAAAACGGCTCATTTGCACTGAAAAAGCAACACTAAGCGCTAAGCCAGGCGAACAAAACTGATTTAAGCGTTCTGCAACATTGTGATGAGGTTAAAATTAATCTTAATTGATGATGAAAATAGATTGGTTGAACTCATTTTGAGGCCGGAAATTGTACTTCCGTAAACGCAGTGAGTTTGACGCTCCGGAAAGCGGCGCTGCAGCGAAACGCTTCGACTGAACAGAGCGCAGCTCAGAGGAGGGAGGAGGAGAATGATGGGAGCGACTTTTTCTTGCATTTATATGACCCATATCCTACAGTAGACCTAGAAATCATCCTGCCTCATTCTTGTTCTCGAGGTTTTTTTTTCTCCGGCAAGATGTCCGCCTCGGCGATATTCATCCTCGACCTGAAGGGAAAGGTAAGTTTTTGGCGACTTGTTGGTGGGGAAGTTGACATTAACAGCGCGGCACCTGCGATACGAGGACTATTTAAACTAAAGAAAGCGCCTCTGCTGAAGTATATATTTTTATTTCACCGTGCTTGTTTCTACTGCATTTAGAAAATTTCCGGCATAGTTGTGTTTCAAGAGAGTAAGTTCGTGAATTAAGGCTAAATGGGCTGTAACACTGACATAAAACAGACAGGAAGAGAACGCCAACTCGCCAAACTCGTTTATCGATGCTGAGTGTACACACACAGAGGGCTTGTTCTTGTTCAGCGATGCAGCCCTTATTATGTGTGATGTGTCCTATTTCAAAGTTTTGAACTTATCTCTTGGAGCTATTGTTTCTTTTAATTGCAATTGATCCGATTGAAAAGTACTTCAGTGTGCATGAAAATATATAATTTCGGTTTTTACGTATAATTTAGTCATGAGAAAATATCTTTCCACTGGATCAAGGATTTAATCTGCCTCGTTTTCTTTTGTATTGCTTTCCTTGTCTCTAAAAGTCCAATTTAATTGTCTAATTTTTGTTTCCATTGATCTTTTGCACATGTTTTCTTGTTTGATAGTTAACAAAAACCGTTAAAATGTGCTTTGCTTATTTTTGCAGCAGATAGGTTGAGGGTGTGCATACTGTAGTGAACTCCACCCTAATCTGGTTTGATCAGTAGGTTTGTAATATTTCTCCTGTCTCAGGTTGTTCACACAAACTTAATCCTGGACTCACTTAATTTTGACTCTTAAGATGCTAATGAGATTTAACACAACTTGGGGGCCACTGTCTTGAAACGTTCAGATCCAGCCGTGTTCCAACACACTTCAATCACATGAATGACTGAAATAGCCTCTGCAGAAATGAGCCCAATATATTCAGGTCAGTTGGAGCACGGATCCATGTAAAAGTTGCTACAGTGACTTATGCAGGATTTGGTGATCGCTGATCAAAACAAAGTTTGTACAATTTAAGGAGGAACCAGTTCAGTTAGCATTAGCTCTACGCTATTTGTCCTAGATTTCTACTTGTACTCTGTAAGCAAAAAAGACATAGAGGAAAGTAATGTGCTCTTTTTTGGTAATGAGTAATTTCTTATTTAGGATCCACTGTTCGGCTATTCTTTCTTTAATCAGTAGAATACCGGGTAATTAGGTCTAATTCATGTCTATGGACTGACTGGGACAATAAAAAGGGTCAAAGGTTAGCGCCAAACACTCAACGGGTCAGATCAGGAGCTGAACACCCCCTCCCAACAAAAAAGCGAGCTTCAAAGAAACTCAGTGAGGAGAGAATTTCGGTTTGCAGTGTGAATATTTAATCTCTGTGACAAGGACACCAAAACTTCCTGGATTTCCTGTGAGAACTGTTTTTTTTTTTTTTTTTCTCTTTTCGATTGTGTCCTTATAAAGCTTATAAACGGCCTCATACTGTAAATCTCTGAGTGTAGGGTGGTTGTTCAGTCTGTGGTAAAAACAGGAGGCATAGGTGCGTCATTGGCCGAGGCCCACATGGATACGAAGAGGTGTGTCAAACCCTAAAGTTATATTGATTTTTGTCTGTTGCTGTTCATTTTGTTAGAATATATTTTGTCATATTAAATGTGTTCTGGATTTTTTTTTGTCAGCTCATATTTTTTTCAGTTTCAATTAAAATGCCAAGTTTTGTTCATTTTAATGCTCTGGAATATCTTACTTACTTCTAGTGTAATCTACATAATATTTAGTCTAAGCTATGTATTTGTTTTTAATTGTTTTAACTTCTATGTATATTTTAGACCTGCATTTCACATTTTCTTTTAATTTGAACTAACTTACAAGAAAATATCTAAGAATAGGAAGCCTGCTGGGATTGTTTGGTCAGCACTGCAAACCCGCCACTGTTTGTCTTAAAGTCACACTGCCCAAAGAAAACCTGCGGAGCTTAACTTTGAGAGCAATAACATTTATATCTATAGCTTTTTTTAAGATTCATTTCTTTAATGTCTGCCCTTCATATGCCGAGGAGGTAGTAACAACGAGAGAAAAGTGAAACATGCAAGATGCCAGACTTTGAGGACTGACTTTGGACACCTCTGCACTGCAACATCAGACATTGATTGGTGAACTGTGCAATCAAAGTCAGATGTTGATAGACTAGAAACCCACTGTTTTTCCTGAGATTTTTTTTTGTTTTACCAATATCCCGTAAATTCTTTTGTTCTCTGAATGAAAATGGGTGAAAAAAAAAAAAAAAACTGTCTGGGGTGTATATATTTTCAGGTTTTGACTGGACCAAAACATCTGAGTATATTAGTGTTGGTTTTGTCCATGACATCCTTGTAAATGAGATTTTAAATCTCAAAAGACTCACCACAAATAAGCAAATACAGATAATACAAACTAACCTGTGGGATTCTGACATATCTGACATTTACAGACCTCATGATTGATCCAAAATCTGTGTGTCAGTTTGATTGATGATTAAACAGTCCTGGAGTCACTACACGGGCAACAAAAGGAATTGCTGAATAGCCTTTGCTGCTTGACAACGATGCCCAGAAGGGGGAAAGATCCGTCCTTCATAGCCTGATTGTACAGATTAAAGGTTTCTCTTTTCCCCTCGTTCAGTCTACTTATCTCTGCCCTCAGGCTACTTAGCAGTGCTTCACCTTCCATCCTCACTGTGCCTCTGGCAATGTCCTGATCAGACAAGTTTCTAAATTTTAGTGCTCGTAGAGCAAATATGCATTTTAGTTGTAATTAAAAGTGTAATTAACTGGAGTAAAAGGTTGAATTCTGAATGAGTATTTACATAGTTTTGAAGACATTACAAAAAATCAGTCGAGCACAACCTGCCCATTTCAGCTTTCAGACATATTCCTTAAAATGCACAAGAAGGCAGAAGCCAATCTCCACATCTGCCCTTTATCCCTCCACCGTAAAGCCGTCCCCTTTCCACCATACCTCCTGGGCACCAGCCTGAACATGGATAGCTTCTGGGACCCACTGTTGTACCAAAATGTCAAGCTATTAAAATCATTACGGCATCAATTGTTCCTAGAGCTTCACAATAGAATTTTTCTATACAGTAATTTACTTGAGCTCAAGTTTAGGGTTATTGTGAGCATTTAGATGTCTCCAGCAGATGAACGTGGTCATATAGTAAGTGTAAAATAACTAAAGGAGTCATTAGAGACTTGGATTCAAAAAATGCAAGCTGAAAAGTTTAACTTTAAGTTTATTGGTTCCTCAGTATATGATGTTTTAAATTTGTGATGTTTTCATTTTTAGTCACAATGTTTGTTTTTTTTTTTTGTTGTTTTTTTTTTTGGATGGAAATGCCAAGCTGCTGGTCGATTCCAGACTAAAAATCCCAAATGGATTCTGGGTGACTTCAAAATCGGTTACTGCCATAGAGCCCAAGATAGGCCTTCATTACTATAGAGATGTCATGACATTTTTCCATCATTTCATTTTTCTGTCAAATGCTAAATTAAATCCAGACTCAGTCCTTCAGACACCCCACATTTGTGTAGACTGATTCATCTGGCTACACAAAATATATTAAATTCACAGGGGATAGGAACTGCAGTCATCAATGGACAGCTAAAATTCACGAATACTTGAGGCCTCTTCTAAACACATTTCAGGTGAGAGGCAGGGTACACCCTGGACAGGTCGCCAGTCTGTCACAGGGCCAGACAGGACAAACAACCATGCACACACACACTCGGGAGAATTTAGAGAGACCAATTTAACTAACAGTCATGTTTCTGGACTGTGGGAGGAAGCCAGAGTACCTGGAGAGAGCCAATGCATGCACAGGGAGAACATGCAAACTCCATGCAGAAAGACCCTGGGCTGGGAATCAAACCCAGAACCTTCTTGCTGCAAGGCAACAGCTCTACCAACTGCGCCACTGTGCAGCCCAAATATATAGTCTACAGATTTAATTATTTCTGCTCTTAAGGTACAGCCAATTAGCACCAAGGAAAATGAATAGAGTTTCTGGATTGGCTGCTTTGCAAATGCCAGCCAATAGCATTCAAGTATCATCGCTTTTTGGTATTTCAGCTTCCAAAGCAGCATTTGATTGAATATTTTCAAAAACCTGCTATAGTGGGTGAATTTTCTGCTAATAAATTGGAGCTGCGAGCCACAGAAAAATCTGCAAATCATAAGTAGGTGCTCCACTGTAATTCCTCAGGAAAACTAATGGTTGCTCCAAACTTGATGTTTCCTTTTTCTAACAATGGTGGTGTACAAAATCACTTTAACGTAATTATTTCCAAATATTAGTTTAGTAAAACCACAGTTTTGACAAGCAGTTTTGCTCAGGAAAGGATAAAAGGTAGTAAAATTTGTTTCCAGACAACAATGATAGTAGTTTGCATGTTAACATACTCCCTATTACTAAACAATGGAGCTGTCGGTGTCACTTTGAGCTGGAATCTCAGATTGGGATCAAAAGGAGGCATTGTGACCATTCCTGATGTTAAATGGTTTCTATTGACCAAGGAACTGTGTGGCATTATATCTGAATTTCTTAGGGTTACAGTATCCCATTCATAAGCAAACTACATTTTCTGCCAACAGCTCTTTTGCTTATTTCATAATCAGCCTGGTATTGAAGTAACTCAGTGAGATTTATTCTATGATTTACGTTGCAAAGTGTTGATGGGTGATCCAAACTGACATTAGCTTTGCTGAGATATTTTTTTTTATCTAGTTTGCCTTCGGGTCAAACACTCCAGTGAGGGTTTTCTGGTCGCTATTTGTCTTTGAGGTCAGTAGTGAGTGGATTGTATTGATTTCACATTCTGGACACAGCCACCCATTGTCGTGTGTGTTCCTGCCCCAAATTCCCTCTAAATGCTGTTTTTCCCTCCCTTCCCTCTCTTTTAGATTATCTACAATTTTAGATACACATGATTTAATAAGAGGCAGTTTTGAATACACCTTAGATTTTTTAATTTAGGACATTTTTTTTCATTTGAGGAATGTAAACCCAGGTATAAACTGCACTATATGAAAATAACTGTTTTCTTGTCTTTTTAGTTTTTATCTCTGAATAGGATTTGTAGTTAATCTGAAAGTATGGCAGGTATAACGCATTAAGCATGTTGTGTCAAATCTTTAAATAATTCCTAAATTAAAAAAAAAAAGTATTATATGTAACTCCAAATATCGGCATGCTCTCTAATGGGATTTCATATTTCGTTTGTGAAATTTTCATCATGATATAGTATGTTTTTTAACAGGTAGTGTAGTGGTTCAAATTGGGGGGAAACAATCCACTCTAGATTTTAATGAACCCTGGATTATTAAGTCGTTAGACTTTGGGGCATGCATTATGCTCACTGTTTGTGGAAAGTGTTCTGTTTGATGTACTCTACCTTTGCTGAATGCTCAAAACTGCATGATATTTTCCTTTTTAATGTGGCACTCATACAAACTAACACACGGCGTTGACGTCTTCCTCATCTTAAAGTCACATTTAGGATGTTTTGCAGCAGGTTACATTCTTCTTCACTGCTAACAAGAAAGAAGCTTGACACTTTCATTTTCAGTCACTGTAGAATCAGATGACTAATACCTCTCCAGAGTATGCAGTTGTTTGGTAAATGACAGTTGTGTACTTTTCAATGTACAGCAGGGAAATGGGTGATAAGGGAAACTCGTCAAAGCTCATAATGAGCCCTGAGAGTTTTATATACATTATTAATCAATCTCCCAGTTTTTAAAACAGATTAACTAGACAATATAGCATGGAGCCAGTATTTCCATTATGCCAGTATTTTTTTATCCCATTGCAATGCATATCAACTTCATTAAAATAGTAACTCAAAAACCTTTTGTAGTAGGATGATCTGTGATAGCAGTGACTCCAGAACGACATTCTTTCTTTAGAGAAAGAATGTTGTTGTTTTTCATTAGTTTGGTTTCAGAACTTCAAAGTGAATCTCTACACACTGGCAGTATTCAGTATTGCAGTTTTTTGATGCAACAACCTGTCCATATGTCATTCTTTTTCTCCACTGACCTTTGAACTGCTTACTCTGCGGTTTCCATCTTTCTTCACAGTACCTGAGCATCGGCCTCTCCGCATCCTCGGATTACTTGGCTGGAATTTCTTTTTTATATCTTATTTCCTTCTACCTTTGTACCTGGCCGTGTGTGACCTCTCCACAACAAAGTCTCTATTAAAGACAGAGGAGAGTTGTGTGTCTGTCAGCGTGTGTGTGTGTCTGCGTGTTCATGTGTGTGAGAGAAAGATACAGACCCCCAAAGCAGAGGAATTTTTATTTCTTAATCTCCTTCCATGGTCCATCACAGTGTTTCCCAACCCTGGTCCTGCAGGCACACTGCCCTGCATGTTTTAGATGCTTCCCTGCTTTAACACACCTGATTCCAAGGATTCCTGCTCAGGAAAAGCCCATTAATCAACTATCAATTGAAATCAGCTGTGTTGATGCAGGGAAACACATAAAACATCCAGGACTAAAACATCCCTGTGGACCAGGGTTAGGAAACACTAATCTGGGAAGTTATTTTCTCAGGCTATGTCCACACAACAGGTCTTGATACTCGGTTCCAATTTTTGATACTCAGATTTTGTTGTTTATACTGTTTTGCGTAGTCGTTCATACTACTAATTAAGTATGACCTCAATCAGACGTCTGTGTAAATAATTCAGTTCATTTGTTACTGATTATGTACCACTGATAATCATATTGTTTCTGATGTTCCATCAAAGTACTATGACTTTGCATTCTTGTTATTATTTTGGTTTTGCTATAAATATATTTTTAAACTGTCCTGGCTTATCTTCTTTAAACATGGACCTGTATGAGATTTTCACAGTATAACTGGTTAAACATAATAATTTATTGGTAATTTTATTTTATACATATACTGTGACAACTGTGCGAAGCGCCTGTTAAACTAAGTAGCTGTTTTTAAGTGCTTATTCCTCAAGTTATTGTACCATTTTGCTCTTAAAGTACCATAACATTTTAAAAAGCTGATATTATCTAATTAGTCAGGATTTCTGACCTTTTAGCCAGCATACTGTCTGCTACCTTGAGCTAGTCAACTGTGGATTTAAAACAATGTAGCATGGGAAAAAAAAAAAAAAAACATGGGCGGTTGCTTTTGTACTCATACTGCAGTGTGACAAATCAATCTTAGTCTTAAACCTAATTTGTTTAAGCCAGAAGACTACTTGTAGAGATGCTGAAAATCCAGCTGAAATTTAGTCATTGAGATGTAATTTCTTTGGTAAATATACTTTTTAATTTAAACGTCTGATGCATGCTGCACATGCCAAGATTCTGAATTATTTTCATATCAAGATTTTTGTTTTAATCCTGTCTGTTGGAGCTCAGGCATGGAAAAGCCTCCAACAACTTTTGCTTTGATTTTCATTAAGTAAATGTGGACGTTGTTGGAGTTTTCCTTTTTTTTTAATTGTTGATCTTGAGGGAAAAGAGCCAACATCCACACACCTTCAGTATACCGACATGTTGCATGGCTGAACTTTTACCCTGTATTTTCCCTTAGAAAGTTCCGCAGCGTGGTTTCTTTGAATTTTGACCCCAATCATCTTGTGAACTTTCGTGGGATCTGCTCTGATTCTTCCTTTAAGGAAGCCATTCATCATTCATGCTGAGATAGCCATCAGTCCATTAAAGCTTCAAGGAAAACATTCAGGCATGAAACACTGTTTTCACATTTTGTTGCAAGAGAAACTGAGAGAGGATGAGTTCTCTTTCTTTTTTTTTGTCTTTTCTTTCAACTGTCAGCCAAAGCTTCCTGAAGCATCTTCAGACTAGAGTGCAGATTTGGTATCTCAGCCAAAGCTATGAATCTTTAATGACTGAATGGTTACTGCATAATATTTCCTCTCCCTCTCTGCTCTTGTGTTATCCGTCCAGGTTTTGATTTGCCGTAACTACATGGGAAACATGGACATGAATGAAATTGACCACTTCATGCCTATATTGATGAAGAGGGAGGAAGAGGCTGAGATGACACCGCTGGTCAGCCATGGCTCCTCACACTTCCTCTGGATCAAACACAGCAACCTTTACTGTATCCAATGCGAGTTTATTTCTGTGTGATGTTTTGTGTGGAAGGTGTCTTCACTGTGGATGTCTCAATTCACCAATGGGTGTAGTTTCTCATGAAGACTGACAATCCCACCTCAAAGTGTCAGCCCCTCCCTGTCAGTCATTTCTATTTATGATGCGGGTAAATTTTATCTTCCCAGAACAGAACCACAGGAGGCCCTGTGCTCCAGGTTTGTGTACCCAGCAGCTCCGGAGCTTCTCACTGTCTGTCTTTGCATATCTTGAATCAGAGTGAGCAAAGTGTGATTTACTGTGCAGAATATCCTCCCCTTTTCTACTCTGAGATTATACAGTCAGTCTTCCTAGAACATTATTAATTCAGCATCATATTGCAGTTGGGAGTAACTGCTATTCCCAGTGCATTGAATTACATCCTAGCTGTTCTTCAACCCTGGGTTATGTTCTTAATAATTGCTTTTGAATCAGATGCATTCTGGTGACTTTATATAATGTTGCATGTGCAATTTTTAACTTCTGTTCTTTTGCAAAGGATAAGTGAAAATAATTATTTTGGGTGCAACCTTTGGATGAAAAGTGATTTTTCTTAATAGCTTCTTCATAAGTGGTAGCAATGACAAAGAAGAATGCCAACGCTGCTCTGGTGTACTCCTTTCTCTACAGAATAGTTCAGGTGAGTCATGCTTTTAGTTCTTTAACTTTTACTTTAATACCAGTGAAGTCCTTTTAGTGCTGTGTCATCTGCCGGATTGGGGGTGGTCTTTCGGGACTTGGAAGCTCCTCCCCCTTTGGCAGCCAACTCCATATATCTGTGCATTCATCCCACAATGCATTGTGGATGTATGTTTTGTTTTAAGTGTGTCATCTTTGTCTTTACATTTGTTATCTCCATCTCCCTGCCCAAAGGTTCTCCCTGTTATTACTTTCCCTAATTATCTTTATCTTTTTATAATTGTTACAGCTTGTTCTTGTAAATTCAATTATGCAACAGGGGTAATTTGCTACCCTCTTGTAGGGAAAATCTGCTCCCACACAGCATGGCAACCTGACACACCATGTTCTTTATCTGAGCTGATGTAAATAACTCCAACTCGTTTTTCTTTTTGCAGGTATTTAAGGAGTATTTTAAGGAGCTGGAGGAGGAAAGTATCCGTGACAACTTTGTGACAGTGTATGAACTGATGGATGAAGTGATGGACTTTGGATTCCCCCAGACAACTGAGAGCAAGATCCTTCAAGAGTAAGAAAAGTGATGCACAATCTGTGACTCCACTAAAGTCCTTGGATTAACCTGTTCCTTTTAACTGAGGTGACATTTTAAATATAACGGATTGTGTTTGGAGTGATTCTAAGCCTTTCACCGATGGGTTTCTGCACAAAATCAGTCCACTGGGCTTCCGCTGACTTTATTTGACAAAAATAAAATCGGTGACTTCACCTAAAGTTTGTAAACAACAACCTTAGAGATTTATCTAAGTCTGTGGAGAAAAATAGTGAACACTTATTGACCAGATCAGTGCACTTTTTCATGACATATTAGCCTCCAGACCTGGCTCATTATTATGTTTTATCTTTTTTTTTTTTGCTTTTTCTTGATTCCTAAATTGTATGTGCCATGTAAAGTGAAATGATTTATCTTGAACACATTTTTACACAGTCACAGTGGCGTATGTACACTTTTGAGAGACGTGTAGCTTCTAGAGATTCACATCTTAGCTGGACAGTGATCACAAGTTTCCCTTTTTAAACTCTGATCAGTAATTGGCATGGGAATTGTGATCACCTTTTTTGCCTCTCGCTTTGCTATATTTACTATCCCCCATGTGGGTTCTAGTGGGGTTGAACCTCCAAAGCCTGTGCTGCCGCTTTGAAAATGTTTCAAAATTAATTGGCTTTTCTTTCTCCCAGGTAAGTTGGCATTCAAAGTGGTTCGGTGATTAAAGTTTTCTTAACCAATATGGTTTTTGTGGAAATTGAAGTCGTTTTCTGGTTTGGTGTCGAAATCATTTTGTGTTGAAGTTATTGTGGTGTTTCAGTTTTTGCACAAGATAACACACAAATGCATTCTGGAACCACATTTTCAGAATATCCCAACAGCAATTCACAGCAGGAAACAAAAGGGAAGGGTAACATAATTACCAGTCTTTATAACAAGGATTTGGCAATTATATCTAACAAATGTTTCCACAGAAATTATTTCCTTTAATTTAAACATGAGGCTGATAAGTTAATAAGGTTATATTTTTTAAGCCTCTAAAAGCAGTAACTGCAACACTTTGTTCTAATTTCCGATCTAATTACACATGTTCAAGTGACACTTGTATTTTCCATCAGGGATAAAGAGACTTTGAGATAACTCCTTTGTGGTATGATGCCAGGAAGCAGCAGAGAGGGAATTAGTGTAGCTAACGACTAGGCTTTGAGAGCCATCGGCCTAAACTGTAGTCATAGTAAAGTGCAGAACTTAACCAGTGAGGAAGGTGAGAAGCGCTTACGCTTTGTTCCTGCGCTTTTGGTTTTAGACAGAGTTGCTTTGTCTTCTATTCCCTTCTCAGAAAGGCATTTGTCTCCAGGATAAGACCCAACTTATGTTCTGTAACATGCAGCAACTCTCTGACATTGCCTCAGTTTGCACATTATCCTCACTGATTTTCATTAAAGAGTACAATTGTATAACTTAGCTGCTTATGTGTAACGACTTTTGCATGTAGCTTGATGTTCAGTCTCTTGAATATGTGTACTGTGTGTGTGTGTGTGTGTTGACTGAATGATGCTGATAATCACCCGTCTCCGATTGGCACTTACACACAATGGCACCGTCAGCTGAACACACTTAAGACTCTCAGACAGAAAAGCTCAGCTCCCCAACCCTCCATGGAGACAAACACTCTCTCATCCCTGCAGACCGTAGACACACACACACACTCTGATTGTGTCTGTCTCTGGGAGTTACTTCAGTTCTTTAACCTTTTTATGACCCAGCAGCAATAAGAACACTTACAATATTACACTGCATACCTGGCAAGAGTTATTGTGTAGGTGGGGAAGGAAAGAATAAGTTCCTCATGCATAAAAATATACCCATGAATCTAGAGTGGCTTGCAAAGTAGTCATGCTAAAATTATTTTCACATGTTTTGTTAGTCATAAGATTCAGGTTTTTCAACTGAGGTGATGTGATTGACAAAACACCATTGTACATAATTGTGAAACAGAAATAAATTGATAAATGGATTTCATATTTTTACAAATACAATCTAACCAATCCAGTATACATTTAATTGCTACCTCACAGAGTCCATTCTTGGTAGACATCTTTTTCTGGAATTAGTTCTGCAGTGAGTTTTAAGAGAAATGTCTCAACTTTGTCCATTCTTCTGTGCAAAATAGCTTAAACTCAATTGGATTGGACAAATAACATTTTAACACCCCATTCCCCCAAGTCTTGCCACATATTCCAGTTCACTACTGGAAGGTGAACCTTTTCACTACTGGAAGGTGAACCTTTTCACTACTGGAAGGTGAACCTTTCCACTACTGGAAGGTGAACCTTTTCACTACTGGAAGGTGAACCTTTCCACTACTGGAAGGTGAACCTTTCCACTACTGGAAGGTGAACCTTTTCACTACTGGAAGGTGAACCTTTTCACTACTGGAAGGTGAACCTTTCCACTACTGGAAGGTGAACCTTTTCACTACTGGAAGGTGAACCTTTTCACTACTGGAAGGTGAACCTTTCCACTACTGGAAGGTGAACCTTTTCACTACTGGAAGGTGAACCTTTCCACTACTGGAAGGTGAACCTTTTCACTACTGGAAGGTGAACCTTTTCACTACTGGAAGGTGAACCTTTTCACTACTGGAAGGTGAACCTTTTCACTACTGGAAGGTGAACCTTTTCACTACTGGAAGGTGAACCTTTGCACCAATCACAAGTTGTTGTTTTTTTTCCCCGTCCTTTAAGATTTTTTTTTTTTTTGGACTGGCTTGTACTTAGTTCAGTCCATTATCCCATCAACTCTGATCAGCTTTCTGCTGCCATCATCATGTTTCACAGTGGAGTTGTAATGTTCAGGTTGATGAGCAGCATTAGTTTCCTACCTCACACTGTAGCCTTCATGTAGGCCAAAAAGTTCAGTTTTAATCTCGTCGTCATCTTCCTTCACGCTTGCTGTGTCTCCTGCATGGCTTGTGACAAACTAGAAACAGAACCTCTTAAAGCTTTATTTAAATAAATGTTATTGTGATTCTTGCATTAAGAACATATTAAAAGATTGTGAAACTTGTATTTGCAACAGATTTGCCAGATGATCTTCTCTTGTTAGTAAACTTGCTGGCCAATCAGTTTGTGGAAGGTGTGCATTTGTGCCAAATTGGTTTTATTTTCAGCAAAACTTAAGTTATTTTCAGAACTTGTTTTATTTCAAAACATCTGCTTTAAGCTTCTCCATAAAGCAGAACACAGATGGAACCTAATCTGTCTGCTTTGCTTGTTGGTCTTAATGATACTGTTTGTTCTCTAAGTCAAGGGGTATTGATGCTTTTATGAGACACTGCATGTAAGAAATTTAGTTTTATTTCTGTATTTTATGCCTATTTGACCTTGAAGGGTTAAAAAATTTTCGTGTTTCTCCTATTGTTATGCTAATCTGTCAGCTTAGTGCCAGGCGCTCTTCCAGATCCCTTCATTAGCATTTCTGAGGAGAATCAGGGCAAAATAGAAAAACATCAAAACAATTCAACATCGACCCAAACCTCATATGTCAAATTCTTTCATCTCTATCAGACTTTCTTGCATATGAGCAGGCATTTCTGAAGTGTGAGGAATTGGGACAGAAAACAAGGGAAAATCTCCTGCCTTAATCTGTCAATCAGTCCTAAACTTATTTGTTTTTTGTCATTTTTGCTGTTGACATTTAAACAAAACTGCACATTTGAAGTGAAAACAAGGCCTTCCACTTACCATTTGTATTTCCTCCTTAATCAGCAGAATTTGTCTTCATAGTTCATGACACTGGTAGCATGCTAAAAAGGTTTGTCGATTTAGAGCAGCTGCAGTTGATGATTTTATTATATCTGTAGTTTAAAAGTCAGCAAAGAACAATCATTAAAATTAGCTTTTGAATTTGGCTCCACATGCCTCTTCAACTGGTTGCTGCTCATTGTTCAGCCTGTCCGGCTGCAGCTTTATTGTTTCTGTTACTCTCTCACTGTTCTGAGCAGCATTGTGTAGATGAAAGGCAGCCAAACAGATGTTTCCTTCAGACCTTAGTGGAAATCAAAACAGAGCTATAAATGAACACAGTCCTGAAACTACATAAATCAAACCCATAAAGGGCTTTTCTTCAACCCTGTACCTGTACTTACTCTAAATACATTCAAATAATAATAAAAAAATCTTAATGTCGATCAATTCATAATGAAAGTAGGTGAGTGCTTCCTTTAAGACTTAAAATCATCTAGAGGGGTAAAGGTAGCGAAAGAGAGGATTTATGCACGTGGCTTTTTATCTGCTGAATATGCAAAACACCAATAAAGCTCTACTGAATTTAAACCTTTACAAGTGAAAAGTTTGCTCCCTATTTAATTTGCTTTAACACCTTAACTAGATGTTAAATGGTAAATATGAAAAAAGTTACAATCTGATTCTCAAGAGAAGTCGCAAGAAAAAACATTTCAGTCAACAAAGGAAAGGTGAAACTGAAAAATAAAACTTTGGAAATTACATCTGCAGTGCCCAAATGTAATTGTTTCTTAATATGGGATCTCCAACTGATCACTTTGCATGTGTAGGTAACATACATAAAAATGTTGCTCAGCTCAGGAAGACCTGATCTTACAGGGATTTTTTTCTTTCCTTTTTTTTTTTTTTTTAACCTGATCTGCTCCTGAAGCAGATTCAGTATCCAGCAAAAGTTACCATGGTGATTCATCTCAGAAATAAGTGAACCAGTCAGAGTTTTGTGACACTAAAAACCCAGAGTTGAACTTGGAGATACCTCTCTAAGCTACTAATCTTGCTTTGTAGTGCGTGCCTTATGGCTGATCACAGAGGGAGGAGAGGATAGAAGACTGCAGCAGCAGCTGCCATTTTGGATCACTTTCTGACTTGGTGCTTGAAATTAATGGAGTTTATTTAAAGGAGATCAAAGCGTGAGGCTGCACAACATCTGAATCGAATCCTTTTGTGAATATTAGCCAAGTACTCTATGTAAGTTCAAGTGCAGGTCAGCAGCACCAGTTCAGATTGGTTCTAATGAGCAACTTAAGTACAGTTTGTTTTATACAACGTCTCTCACGCTTCAGTAAAGACATGCTGTTTGTATAAACTGCCATTAAGAGTAAATACAACGATTTATTACTCAGTCCCTTGTTTTGAGTATTTAATTTCTTCTACATTTGCTTTTTCTTTCACTTAAATTGTATTATTAATGTATTTTAGCAGAGCATTTAAATTAAAGTACAGCAGTAGAAACAGCATCAGCTTTATTGGCCAAGATTGTGCACAAACAAGGAAAGTAACTTCAATTTCCAAGCGCCTACTTACACTCTACAAAAATGACAACAGAAATGACATATATTAAAGGGGAAATTAAATAAGGATAAAGGAACAATATGTAGATGCCTTTGCAGTCATTTCTTTATGAAGAAGAAAAGACCATGATTGGTGTAACATTGTGCAAATATGCTTTTTTTTTTCTTTTTTCGATGCACAGTTAAGTAGCTGATTATTCTATTCAAAATGTTCATCATATAGAATTCCTGGAAAAGAAACGGTTTCTGTGACGGCTGGGCATTGAAAATGGCATTCTGTAGCCCTGACCAGAAAGTAACACCTTAAACAGTTTGTGACCAGGATGTGTGGGGTCTGCAGAGATGCTAACAGGCGATGCTTTCATTTATGCAGCCTTTGTGTCAAATTTTGACTGATTTATCTGAGACCAGACAACACCAGTAATAACAGATAAAACTAAACAGGTGTTTCTTATGGGACTAGTTATTTTACAGACACCTTTGTATAACTAAATAAAAAATGGGCACTTCTACTACCCTATATAGTGTTGGATTTAAAAACAAAGTTCACGTCAATTATTGCACAAATGCCCATGTGGTGCATTTATGGCTTGTTTTCTTCCATTGTTTACTCTTTATCGCTCATTTCTTTTTGAGTTTCATGCTGCCACGGTGTGTTTAATTTGACATCGTTAGAGAATTTAAATTGCATGAGGAGTCAAATTGAGTCCTTAATGTTCTGGTACTATTGCTTTGGGACTTCAGCCATGATCCACAAGTGGAGAAAACATGCAGCAGTGGAGTGCCTCCCCAGGAGCTGCCTGCTGAGAAAAATTACTGAAATTTTTAATTTATGACTAATTTTTGAGATCAAAAGAAGACAGAACATCTTAAGCATCGCATGCCTCACTTGTCATGGTTAAATGTAGTGCTTATGGTTCAACAGTGAAGAAAGAGACTGGGCAACAATAGCCTCTATGGGAGACTTGTAATCCAACAACTGCTGCTAACAGTAACAATCATGAAGGCCTGTCGAATAAAAACTTTTTGATTGTCAAGACTTTGGAAAATATTCTGTTGACCGATGAGAGGGTCACTCTTTTTGGAAATTTGGCATCCCATTGCACCTGCCATTAAACAAACCGTTCAGAAAAAGAACATCATACCCACAGCTATAATGGTGATTGTATGATGGTCTGGGGTGACTTTACTGCTTTTAGACCTTGGCAGCTTGTTGTAATTAATGGAACAATTAACTTTGCTCTCAAACCAGAAAATGCAGGAAGGGAATGGTTGTGCATAAGCTTCTGTCCGTAAGTTTATGCAAACTTGGTGAAGCACAGCTGCAAGTCCATTTCTGAATGACTCACAAAAGCAAAAAGGGGGTTTTGAATGGTCTAATCAAAGTCTGGACATAGATGCAACAAACACTTAAGTTTACCAGATAATTGTCTTTTTCACGTTGGATCAGATTGGTTTGTACAGGTCTCCCCCTTCTCATGCCACGCCTGCTTGATCTGCATTTAAACAATTTATCTTTGTCTGATATTTTTATGTGAAGCATTTTGTATGGAAAACTTGAAGACATTTCTTACTTCACTCTGTGGGATAATCAGAAGTTTCACAGGCTTATAAATATATTTCACAGTTTAAAACTAACATTTTAATGTGTTTGACCCTCACTTAGCAGTGCATAATATTCCAGAAATAGAAAATGACAAACTCTGCCCTGCAGAGGAAATGAGGCCAGTAAGAAGTACACAGTGGTGTGCAGGTGTTACTGTTACATCAGGTCTGGTCACTTGTTGTTTATCTAACTGCAGCTGCTTTTTTATTCTCATGACATGTCATTAGTTGTCTCTGGAGTAACAGAGGACCTCTAAAATAAATTAGCTCACTTAGGGATGATGTAATCCCTTGTGCAGTTGTTTTGCATATTACTAGATCCTTCTTAAAGAAGAATTATTTCTAATTAATAATTTATTTACCTTTTGTTGCAGTCAATAAAGAATTTGAACAGAACATTCTGCACATTCACTTGACACTGAACTTTATGAAGGCTTTAAAAATTCTAAATCATTATTGAGAGTACTTAAGAATTAAAAACTATGTGAAAGATCTGTTGATGGTACGCAATAAAGAAGTTTTTTTGTCCCAGAGTTAAAACTGAGAGATATTCTGTGACATGTCTCTTTACCTGTTGAACGTAGCCCATATTATGGTGTGTGTTCATGGTGAATGTAAAACAGAGACAACTGGGGTTTTGAGGGACTTCCCTGTTTGTGCTTTTGAAACTGAAACGGGAGTGAAGTAAAATACGATACAACAATTAAAACTACTTAAAATAAAACTGCAGTGGAGAATATTTCAGGAACTGAGTGAGAAGCAAAACAAAACCGGGAACTGAAGGCCAACGCTGGTGGCTAAACATTTACCTCTGAAGTTGCAATGTGGATCTGGTAATAACATGAAACCCAGCTTAACCGAGTTTTTAGTTTCACGTCAGAAACCCAGATATGCTGATAGTTGTGCTTGTCAACAAGCAAACCCCTGTTGGCAATATATGTTAATAAAACTGACAGTTAATGTGGGTGAAAATTTGAAAAAGACCTTCTGGTGATGCAAGCAGAATCAGTCGGTACCAGATCGAGTTGTGTCAATCCCCTGATCATTTGACACCAGTCCGTTGAGTTGCAGCTCATTGACTTACCTCTAAAAATGTGCCAAATGAGGTTTTCTTTTTGTTTATGTGAGGATTTAATCTGTACATGTCTTCATACACAAGGTGTTCAAGCATGTCTTTGTGCCTTAGTACTGTCGACTCATCTTTAGTTCAGCTCGTTTACTTTGGCAATATTTTATAGTCAAACACATGCATACCATTAAAATGGATTTATGTAAATCTCTCTTTTCCAATTACGAGCATGAATAGAGTTCCTACTAAATAAATACAAATACTCCTTTAATTTGTTTGCTCCACAGTAGCTCATTTATTATCACCTAGAAAAACATTCTTTATGAGACAGAGTGCCGACCATTTAAGCTCACCATTTTGTTATTTTTTTTCCCCCTGCAGATTGAAGTCTTTAGTAAATTATAATTCATGACTGAATTACTGGCATTTGTCTTTGTTCTCAAAAGATAGAATATCATATTCTGCCTAAACCCCCTTAATGAGGACTTTTAGCATTACTTTTTTGCTGTGACACATTTTCTTTTACAGCTTTTCAGGTGTCAGGCTCTGCAGGATTACTGAGTGACATTGGTCACAGCAGGAGCTCTTTTAATATCTTCTCTCTGTTTTTTGTCTCTGTCAGGTACATTACCCAGCAGGGGCATAAGCTGGAGGTTGGGGCACCTCGACCACCTGCCACTGTCACCAATGCTGTGTCATGGCGGTCAGAGGGCATCAAGTACAGGAAGAATGAAGTCTTCATGGATGTCATAGAGTCTGTAAATCTTCTGGTGAGACCATTTCTTACTTTGATAAAAATCCTTAATGTGAAAAAGTCTTCTAACATAAGTATTTAATTACATATTTTATGCTTTCAAACAGTGTAAAAAGAAGCTATTGGCTTAATTTTTATGTTTTTTCCACTCATTTCCTGAACACTTTTATGAATATAAAAAAAGGGGCGTTATTGTACGGATAAGAGCGCATTAGAGTTGAAATCTGTCAAATCTCTGGCCTGTTGGTTATTCTGTCTTTCAAATATTCACCCATTTATTCACCATGTTTGATTGCAATGTTGTCTTTGTTATTGTTCTGACTGTATTTCCAGGATTAAAAGGACCTTTGAAATACAGAAAACATGTTGAATTTTTTTATCTTTTTTTTTTTTTGTTTAACTTCAGAAAAATGTTTTAAAATTACAAGCCTTTTGTAATAGACAGTAGTCATAGTCTGCAGTGAAATGCTGTATTTCATGTATGGCAGAAACACTGGCAGTTTTGTACTAGTTGAGATGAAACTAATGAGGAAGTATCTTTGATACTGTCTCCTATATGAGCAGGAACTACATGAAACATAAAATTAGATTATCATGATTTGTCATCTAATGTCTTTCCTCCTAATTTTTTTTAACCTTTTGCCTACAAAATGTTTAATTTTGTACACCATTTATGACCTCAATAAATAAATGAAATGTGCGTACTGTGGGGATAAAAGTAGCATTTATTGATGTAAAATGATATTTTTTGTTCTGTTTATAGGTGAGCGCCAACGGCAGCGTCCTGCGCAGTGAAATAGTGGGCAGCATCAAGCTAAAAGTCGTCCTTTCCGGAATGCCTGAACTCAGACTGGGACTCAATGACAAAGTGTTGTTTGAGCTCACCGGCAGTAAGTACCATTAAGGTTAAGTGCTCAGAGCCCTTTGTGTCTCTAAAAACATTTAACAGTAGTGGCCTAAAACAAAATGGCACATCGTTTTAATATTCAGTCAGAATGAAAGTAGGAAGTTCATGTGCTTTGACAGTTGAAGTAGTTTTGTGCTTTGTAACAGTTGTGTAGTGATGGATTGTGTGAATGTTCATGTACAGTGAGCTTCACTTCTGGAGGCTAGCCAGGTGTCAAACGGTAGTAAAGAAGCCATTTCTCTCCAAGAAAAACATTTCAGAATAGACATGAAGCACAAATGACTGAAAACAGTCGTGAGCAAATAATGGGATGAGAACATTTCTCAAAAGCTACTTTCCCCGAATGATCCACTCACACTTTGATGATGAACATTTTCTTTATTTATATTTATTTTTTTCACATTGACAGGATGGTGAGGAAGCTCCTCTGTTTCTAATCTCATTAAGAATCTATTTTCAATCTTCATTCAGAAGTCAGTCAGAATTTGGCCCAGAAGATCATCTTCAGTTTGGAACCCTTTAAAACAAACCAAAAAAAAAAAAAAAAAAAAAAAAAAAAACCTTGTGTATACCTCTGAAACAAGCTGATCTGTTAGGCTTAACATTTTGAACCACACCTGATTCTTGTATCATCATAGCATTTTGAGTTTTATTTACGTGACCAGCTGTAGCTTTTCTCTTTAACCAAATGTTAAGACTGAACGTTGTATGTAGAATGTAGTACTTTTTTTTTTCTTTAAATCGGCTATTACTTGAATATCTCCCATTTGGTGTCATATCATGTTTATAATTTGGTTATAAAAGATTAATATGGAGTACTAAGTAAGAATTGTATAAAGTTACACATCATTTTTAATATTGCTTCTCGACATTTAAAAATTCATAAGATGTTTGACACTGAATAAACACTGCCAGGCTGTGTTGTTAGTGACAGGAAGGAATTTACTAATTAAAATATGTAATTGCTTACATAATTGCTTTGTAGGTGTACTTTGGAATGCAAAATATATGCAAGTTAATAATGACAGAGACCAACTCGCACTCACCTTGAACCCACCTTCACTCCCAGCGTCCTTTTTCTGTTGTAATCCCATGCGTTGCTTTTCTTTTCCATCTACCCCCCTCGTCTCTGCCAAGAAATTTCTACCTTCATTGTTTCCCACAGCTACATCTTTCCTCCCCAATTCCCTGAGCATCCTCCTCTTCCTCGCCTCCGTAGCCTACATTTCTTCAGCACGCCCTTCTGCTTCTCACCAAGGAGGGAAGGCTCCGTCTCTGTCTAGCCTCTTTGCCACAGAGTTAATCCTCACCTCGGGCGGCAGCCCTGCAGATGAAAGGTGAGGGTTTGTGGCTATCTGACGTCTCTGTGGAATGTCTGCAGTCCACAACACCCACCGCTCCCTCCACCCCCTGCTGCGTCTTGCAATGTAGCAAATAACATATCGCCTTAGAAACGCTGATCAGGAATAATGATCAAACACTCTGGGAGATATCATGCAGACTCTCCATGAATATTAATAGAATCATCAGTCTCACTTATCGTTTGCACTCGGACGTGTTTTTGTTTTTCACACACACACACACACACACACACACACACACACACACACACACACACAGATATATATATATATATATATATATATATATATTCCATTTCTAAATATTCTCTTTAAATTATCTGTGCTTTTTTTGCATTCCGACTCGTTAGACATGGGAGTGAGTGTATAAATCATTAATTGCTGCCCTCTACTGGCCAAAGCCCAGAAATGCTACAACACAGAACTTAAGATAAGGAAATAATTTTTTTTAATTGTCAATGTTCCATTTCACTCATTCATTCATTGTTTAAATCATATATTAATTAAGTCTAATTCTTTAATTATTTTTCCAGCAAAGACCTGGTTGAGATTTACTCCTGAAACAGCATAACGGGTCAAAAATGAGATATTTTCTATATTAACAGTGTTCCAAATGTAGCTTAAATACACTCGGTAAAAAGTGAGTGACAGGAGTGCTGTGTGGCGCAGGGGTTAAGCACAACCCACATATGAAGGCCTTAGTCCTCGATGCCGCTGTAGCAGGTTCAATTCCCAGCCTGGCGACCTTTGCCCTTTGCTGCATGTCTTCCCACTTCCTTGTCAATTCACTATCAAAACGCCATTAGAACCAATAAAACCTTTTTAAAAAAGTGAGTGACAGAATACTTGATAACTCTTTAACAGAAGTCAGCAAAATCATTTACTTTGAGATTAGCATGTTTTGTTAATGAACATTGTTAGCTCAAACACTTTGTTGAGGATGTTGAATTTTTAATATGAAAGAAGGTCTAGTACAGTTTTATAAATGCAGATATGCCAGTAGTTCAGTCTTTTTACCAACATATTAGAACATCTGACATAGAAAGACAACATGAATGTATCAGCTGCATCAAGGGGCCTTCGTTTACATTAAATCTCGTTGAGTGCAATGACATACAGAATATTAAAGAAGTACTGAACCATTCCCCAGTCTTGTAAGCAAATACAATTCTTAAGGTGCAATTGAGATTAAATTCTTACCAGGTGTCTGTAACAAACCATCTAATCCACACATGGAGAGAAATCAAACCTTGGATCTCCATAAATTAAGTTATTTGTCATAAAATGGAATGGCAAAGGAGACAAGGTATTGAACAAATGAAGAAAGGGGTGCAAAGAGGCCTGCAAAGTCTTTCAGTAATTAAAAAGTAAATCGGCCACTTAGTGTGACTTAATAGCTTCTGCTTCAGTCTCAACTGATTGACTATGAAAAGGTGTCTCATTATGAAGGTGTCTCACAAGAAACATGTAATAATGGCAAAACCAATGAGCTGCCTCAAGATTATCCCAACGTTGGTGAAAAACATACTGATGGCTACAGGGGAATTCAAAGCTGTGCCTATATGACATTTTAAAAATGACTTGTTTAAATAATTTTACAAATGAAAAGTGAAAACACATTGTTCACAATCAATAAGTACAAGACCTGCAGAAGAAAATTCATATTCTTGTCGTGAAAACGGTCACTTCCACAGCTCAGACAAATGCAAGATGGATGGAAGCTCGACCAAATGTCAATGCAAACAGGTTTCCTGTGAAAGGCAGACCCGATTATGTTCCAACTGTCTACTTCTGTGCACTAAGAGCATGGAAACAGGTGTGCGTGGCCTTAAGGTGGACCACAAGGGACTTGACTGCTTCGGCGATCCCCCGCTGACACAAAAACACACATTTATCTTGTCTTCTGGCCCCTAAGGTATGGGCAATGACAAGCAATGAAGAGCGTTCCATATGACCTTACCTTTCTCTGATGGTGATGATGCATGGAAGGTATGGTATGTGTTGCTTACTTTAAAAAAAAAAACAAGGACAGAAGCATTTTCAAAGGGCTTCCCTGCATTTCCTAACTAAAAGAGCTGTAGTTAGTTTAGCCCTGACCTCATCCAGTCCCGACTTCAGGGAATGTCACACACATACAAGCGCACAAACACCCACACAAACCGAAATCAATAGAGAAACAGGCAATTTTCTCACATCTGCTGAGACAGGCGATGCATAAACCTTTGCACGTACGCCGACTCAAGAGGACAATGAAGAAGGTAGCTGCATACGAAAATATGCACACATGCTCATACGCTTTCTCTCAGGCAGCCCTAAGTGCTGGTCCAGGGTTGCATTCAGAGCAGGTAAGGCAGGTTTTGGCTGACTGTTCAATGGGAGGATTTAGCCAAGGGCCCACAGACCCACAGTCATTACAGTCTTTTTCCACAACTCAGCAGGCTCTATTAACCACAGTGGATGGGAGCGCTAGGCTTTCTGCTTCAGACTACAGATACAGACTTTTAAGAGGTTGAGTTTTACATTTGACAGACTCACACTTCTCCACTGCCTGTGGGAAGAATATTTAGTGGATTTTTTTTAGTTCAATCACATCAAAGTTTTGCCACAAAGTTTTAAACATTTTAAAACTAATAATATGGGAAGATAATGCAAATGGTTAATCAGCTCTCGACAACCATTTCCTGCTTAAATTTATTTACAGGGTTTATACAGGTGCTAGAAATCATGTTGGAAAACCTCTGGTAGGTGTTTTTAAGTGGAATGTCCTGGATTTCTGTATAAAGACCTTGAAAGAGATTGGTATTCTATTTGCAGAGATTTTGTAATAAAGTCCAATCTAACATCTGATACAAAATCTGAATTTGGAAAATGTTTACATTTTAACAGATATTTTCATACACCTAATAAAACAAACATATTTTCTTTTTCACTCTGAACTTTGCTTGTTTTATGTTTGTTGGATTTACCAAAATTATTCATATTTGCTAAATGCCAGATAACATAGTAAGGACTTTTAAAATTTTATTTTTCAATATTTATTATTCCAAATGACTTAATGACTTGTTGATCTGTCTTACTGAATTAAAAATTGTCTTATTTTTTATACATTAAACCAGGGGTGTCAAACTCAATTTCACCGAGGGCCACTTCAGCATATTGGCCCCCCTCAACGGGCCACATTGACGGTACAAATCAGGAGTGCATCCCTGCTAAAACACCCCAGACAAAAGGTTGACTTCCCTCATTCAGCTCTGTAGAGGCTTATAATGAGTCAATGGTCCAGGTGTGTTAGAGAAGGAATCCATCTAAAGTTGCAGATGGTAGCTCTGGAAAACTAGACTTGGGCACCCCTAGCATAAATGTATACAAATACAATGTTAAAAATAAATTAAACACCAACCTCATATTGTTAAATAACTGATTTTATGTATTGAAGTTTTAAATATTACATTTGAGTTTCCATGGATGTAAAATTACTGCTCAGTTTAAAAATTACAATATTTAAATCAGTGTTTAAAGGTAAGCAAACAAATAATAAAAACAAGTCACATGGGCAGACATTATAGACTTTACGCAAAGATTTAGTCTCAGAGGCAACTGAAACCAATTAATTAAAAAAATCCTTTCTGATTATCATCTCATGGTCTCTGAACTAAATGCGTCTTTCTGACCGGGAGCTGACAGCGTGTTGAAGATTATGGACCAGACGCTTTGGAGCGTCTGGTTAGGAAGCGCATTACAAACCTTGACCAGAGAAAACTAAAGAGAATGTAACGTTGTGTTAATCCATTTGAGGAGCCGGTAGTTTATCTTGAGGAAATAAATGACGATCCAAAAGTTAATTAGACTGTAACATGCGCATTCCGCTGCTCAACCACTGCGGACGCAGCTCCGCCGCTGCGAAGACTTAGAAACCGCTGGGAGTAACTCATTCAGTGGATTTAACAAATGGAGCCTTCTTGGTGCACGTTACAAAGGAGAGCGGCGCTCTGGAGGAGCTGCAGACGTAACATCTGTCCGTTTCGGAGAAGCGAAACCACAAAAACAAAAAAATTAAATAAATAAATTAATTAAATAAATAAATAAATAAATAAAAAATCCTGGTAAAAGGGCACACCGGACCGCACAGGGTAAAACACCCACAGAGTTCAGTTGATCTGTTTGGATCAGACAGATCCAACTGACGGATGAATTAGCGCAGATTTTTCTGCAGATGGGAACCAGGAGGAAGTGCGTTCAGACCCCAGCGGGTGAAGTGATGCTAATTTAAGTGAAGTCGTTTAATTTAATTTATTAAAAGTTATTGGGGTGGTTTTTGTCACTACGAGAAAAACGAAGATACATTTATCTGCTTAATTTGTGATGGGATCTGGACTCACGGTGAATATTAACTAAACCGCATAAAATGCGACTAAATAGCCGATGTTAATATGATTGTAATTTCACGGATAAAATAGTACATGACCGATTTTTTTTAATGTTGTCGGTCAAGATAACGTCTAGCGCGACCTGCCGCCCTGACACCAACTCACACACATCAAAGAAGCCTACATTGAAGTCGATTGGCAAATGAACCATCACGAAAGAGGAAGGGTCTTGTTGTCTCACTGCACCCCAAGAGATGCAAAACCGTTTCTGTCTGGTTTTGAACCAGAGACCTTTTGCGTGTAAAGCAAACATGATAACCACTACACTACAGGAATTGCACTTCTCTGCTTTGTTTCAGTTTGAGGTTCCAAAGTTGATGATGTGATGAAACGCATGAAAATTTCAACTGAGGCTTGCACTCATATGCCTGGATTCAGAGTACAGACCATGACACCACAGAGCCCTTGTTGACCTTTAGTAAACACCTGTGATGATTAGAATATACTAAAACTGTTTCTGTCTGGTTTCGAACCAGAGACCTTTTGCGTGTAAAGGAAACATGATAACCACTACACTACAGGAACTCATGATCTTTGTGGTGTTCCTGGTAGATGATCCAAATTTTGTTAGAGACTCGGGTCAACAAATACTTATACCACAGATCATCTCAGAGAGCACAGTAACTTGGTGAACAAACTGTCAAACTTATAATTGTGCTTAATTTCACATTACAGTCCATAAACTAAGCCTGGGATCAAAAAAATGTATTGAAGATGTCATTAGCAGAGACAAATGGTTCTACAGAGACTTGGCTAAATGGCCATAAAATAAAATCAATGCTTACAAATAAAAAAATGGTTCCAAAATAAAATTAACACATTAAAATAAAAATATCTCTGAAATACAATCAACACTTTAAAATTAAAAATAATAGCAACACTTCAAAATACAAAATCTCTGGAAAATAAATAAGCACTTTTATCAAATCTTCATTGTGGTAAGATCATGTAAGTTCTTCTTAAATCCATGGAAACTCAACAGTTTCTAAGGTAGGTTAGCTCAGCAGATTAGAGCACGGTGCTGGCAATGCTGAGGTCAGTGGTTCAATACCCATACTGGTTAATTCATACCTAAGGTCTTACAATCAACACTTCAAAATAAATGAGGGTTCAGAAATAAAAAAATGGTTCAAAAATAAAATCAACACTCTAAAATAAAAAAGGGTTCAAAAATAAAATCAACACTTCCAAATAAAGGGTTCAGAAATTAAATCAACACTTTACAATAAAAATGGTTCAAAAATAAAATCAACATGTCCAAATAAAAAAGGGGTCAAATATAAAATCAACATGTCCAAATAAAAAAGGGGTCAAAAATAAAATCAACACTCTAAAATAAAAAAGGGTTCAAAAATAAAATCAACACTTCCAAATAAAGGGTTCAGAAATTAAATCAACACTTTACAATAAAAATGGTTCAAAAATAAAATCAACATGTCCAAATAAAAAAGGGGTCAAATATAAAATCAACATGTCCAAATAAAAAAGGGGTCAAAAATAAAATCAACACTTCCAAATAAAAAAGGGTTCATAAATTAAATCAACACTTTACAATAAAAAAATGGTTCAAAAATAAAATCAACACTTTAAAATAAAAAAAATGGTTCAAAAATAAAATCAAAAAATGGTGATTGGACAATATTTATTTTCCTGGTAGTCAATATAAGAGAGATGTCATTAGCATAAACAAATGGTTCTACAGAGTCTTGGCTAAATGGCTAAAAAATAAAATCAACACTTACAAATAGAAGCGCATTACAAACCTTTGGTTGAAATGGTCGTTAAATTTAAGTCTCCATTCCAGACCAGAGAAAACTAAAGAGAATGCAATGTTGTGTTAATCTATTGAGGAGCCAGTAGTTTATCTTGAGGAAATAAATGACGATGCAAAAGTTAATTAGACTGTAACATGCGCATTCCGCTGCTCAACCCCTCCAACTCACACACATCTTCATTCACAGTCTTACTTGTAAATCGATTTTTCTTTTCTTGGACGTTTTGATGTTAGCTTGTCGATGTCTCAGTTTCATTCGCTGGGAAAATCAATAAGCAGCTTGAGGTGACTCTGCTGCTCTCTTGTGGCAAGAAGCTGTAATGTTGGCTGGTAACAATCGGAAAGCATTGTGGGAGATGTAGTTTGTAGTCAATTCGTGCTCAAAACCTATTTTAAGTCAATCATTGGCCTATAAAATGCTGTGTGGCCCACGGGCCTTGAGTTTGACACATGTGCATTACGCCATAGAACTGCCAATTGGTAATTGAAGTAAAGTAGCTTCGATTTCAAAGAAGCCTACATTGGAATCGATTGGCAAATGAACCATCACAAAAGAGGAAGGCTCTTGTTATCTCACTGCACCCCAAGAGATGCAAGACCTACAAAAAACACTTCTGTCTGGTTTCAAACCAGAGACCTATTGCGTGTAAAGCAAACATGATAACCACTACACTACAGGAACTGCACTTGTCTGCTTTGTTTCAGTTTGAGGTTCCAAAGTTGATGATGTGAGATGCAACACATGAAAATTTCAACTGAGTTTTGTACTCAGATACCTGGATTCAGAGTACAGACCATGACACCACAGAGCCCTTGTTGACCTTTAGTAAACAACTCTGATGATTAGAACATACTAGAACTGTTTCTGTCTGGTTTCGAACCAGAGACCTTTTGCGTGTAAAGGAAATGTGATAACCACTACACTACAGGAACTCATGATCTTTGTGGTGTTCCTGGTAGATGATCCAAATTTTGTTAGACTCGGGTCAACAATGGGCATGGAACAATGTCAAATACTTATACCACAGATCCTCTCAGAGAGCACAGTAACTTGGTGAACAAACTGTCAAACTTATAATTGTGCTTAATTTCACATTACAGTCCATAAACTAAGCCTGGGATCAAAAAATTGTATTGAAGATGTCATTAGCAGAGACAAATGGTTCTACAGAGACTTGGCTAAATGGCCATAAAATAAAATCAATGCTTACAAATAAAAAAATGGTTCAAAAATAAAATTAACACATTAAAATAAAAATATCTCTGAAATACAATCAACACTTTAAAATTAAAAATGGTTCAAAAATAATATCAACACTTCAAAATAAATAATGGTTCAAAAATACAATCAACATTTCAAAATACAAAATCTCTGGAAAATAAAATATTATGTAAGTTGTTTTGAAAACACTAGAATATAAACACTTTTATCAAATCTTCAATGTGGTAAGATCATGTAAGTTCTTCTTAAATCCATGGAAACACAACAGTTTGTAAGATAGGTTAGCTCAGCAGGTTAGAGCACCATGCTGGTAACACTGAGGTCAGTGGTTCAATACCCATACTGGTCAATTCATGCCTAAGGTCTTTCAGACAATCAATACTTCAAAATAAATGAGGGTTCAGAAATAAAATCAACATTTCCAAATAAAAAAATGGTTCAAAAATAAAATCAAAAAATGGTGATTGGACAATATTTTTTTCCTGGTAGTCAATATAAGAGAGATGTCATTAGCAGAGACAAATGGTTCTACAGAGTCTTGGCTAAATGGCAAAAAAATAAAATCAATACTTACAAATAAAAAATGGTTAGAAAGTGCATTACAAAGCTTTGGTTGAAATGGCCGTTAAATTTAAGTCTCCATTCCAGACCAGAGAAAACTAAAGAGAATGCAATGTTGTGTTAATCTATTTGAGGAGCCGGTAGTTTATCTTGAGGAAATAAATGACGATGCAAAAGTTAATTAGACTGTAACATGCCATTCCGCTGCTCAACCACTCCAACTCACACACATCTTCATTCACAGTCTTACTTGTAAATCGATTTTTCTTTTCTTGGACGTTTTGATGTTAGCTTGTCGATGTCTCAGTTTTATTCGCTGGGAAAATCAAGAAGCAGCTTGAGGTGACTCTGCTGCTCTCTAGTGGCGAGAAGCCATAATGTTTGCTGGTAACAATCAGAATGCATTGTGGGAGATGTAGTTTGTAGTCAATTTGTGCTCAAAACCTATTTTAAGTCAATCATCGGCCTATAAAATGCTGGGGCGGGCCACAAAATAATGACATGGTGGGCCACATGTGGCCCGCGGGCCTTGAGTTTGACACATGTGCATTAAACAGTGTTTTTTTTAAATTGGAAGGATTTTTTATTATTATTATTTTGTTTTCTGACCAGTCAGGTGGGTGGGTCAGAGAGATATTTCAAAACCTAGAATTTTGTTATATTTTAGTTTATGTTTTCCCTGCTGTAGGCTGTAGAATATTATTAAGACATGATTAATAGCAGTAATTAATGATCATACAGCAGTGAATTGAGGCTCTCTTTAGTTCACTTGTATTGGTTTTATCTGTGTGGTGCTGCAGAAGCTTGACAACTTATCTTGAAGATACTTTAAATTACAAAAATTGAGGTTGAAATTCATTTCATTTTGTGGGTGTAGTTATATTTCTCAGTGTCAAGGGCAAGATGTCTCCATTTTTTGGGCTGCAAACTATTTGTATAGTCGGGAAGGAAAGGGGGCACAAATAGATGTGGAAGAATAATATTCTTACAGTGCATGTTAGATGGAGTGCATGTTGGTCGGTCATTACCTTGACCTTGATTCACTCCCCCAGGACTGCGTTAAATCTTTCTGTTTGTGTGTGTTGTGGCAGGAGAGAAGAGCAAGACGGTGGAGCTGGAGGACGTGAAGTTTCATCAGTGCGTCCGTCTGTCGCGCTTCGAGAATGACCGGACCATCTCCTTCATCCCCCCCGACGGCGAGAGCGAGCTCATGTCGTACCGCCTCAACACAACGGTGAGCAGACCCACAAACAAATCTGTCCTCGTAAAGAGCGCACGCACCAACAACCACCTGCAGATTACCAGAGCCAAGAACACATGAATTATTCACCTCATTCTGTACCGCGCCTCGGACACCTGCATCACAGCCGCTTCTGTTTATCCAGAAAATATTTTCCTTCCTCTACTTCTGCTTACATTTGTAGTGATAGTAATGAGAGAAATAGTGCAAATTCCATCCACGTTTTAAGCAGGTTTTTTTTTTGTTGTTTTGGTTTTTAAGATTTACTAATTTAAGTCATAAGTTATTTTTGTGTGACTGACGTTTCAGCACAATATGCTAGACAATATATAACAGCTTACACAATTTACAAGGGCAAGTCAAAAAGCTATGACCTAAATAAAAATAAAGGGGCATGGCTTTTTCAGGGTTTTGTGAAAATCTTTTAGAATATGAGAGCTCCCCAACTGTTACATCATTTTATCATGATACATTTTTTATCATAAGAATTTTGATTTATCATTGTCACGATAATCCAATTAATTGTGTTTAATTAAAACGGTTTGTATAAATTTGAAAATCCAGTTACCGTGAAGAAGTTACTGTTACAAGTGAAACCTTTTTACGTGACTGGCGTCACATAAAAAATGGTGTCTGGTGTCTAACGGTGGAGGAGCATGGAGTGGTCTCTGACTGGAGGGATGCAGAAGCATAGACGAAATTCTGAGAGATCAAAGGACAATGTGAGATTTTTATGCTGCAAATATTAGCACGCTGTCAATGAGAAGTTCCAAAACTACATTTGGAAAAAAGGTGAAAAAACCATGATCAGCTTTCATAACATTTATAATTATATGCTAGACTAGGATAGTTTAAACGAAACTTAAAGGGAAAATCTGCAGGCTGAAGCTCAAAGTCATCAGTAGATTTCACATTCATTTCTGTAAACGGACAGAACCTTCTTCCCTGTTCAGACTTAAAGCAGCAACCATATTTTTTTGACCCTTTTATTTATTCAGTTCTTTCCCCAATCTTTTATTGGATCATTGAAAAGGTTTGGTCGCACATGGCCCCTGCTCCCTTGTATTCTTCATTTATTTTATTTAGCTGCTGTTCCCTGGGTTTAAAATGCACAATAGGCACCTTCATTATGTGAGCATCATTAAATGAATGATGAATAGCTGGTGTAAAAAGCACAGGCCGAGCCCTTTTCCACATTTAATTGTGTAATATCTTTATAAACTGCTGCTGTGTGAATGAAAAGCAAATGTGGAGACTTTCAGACAAAAATATACAAAATTGCCTCTTTTCCAGCTGCAGACCAAATATTTTTCTGTGGTGTTTTTGATAAATCTTTTATTTGGACTTGTTTTTGAGCATGCACTTAACTAGTTAAGCCATTTTGAGCTGCGACGACCAATTAGAACCACAGCAATAATAAAAAGCCAGTGTGTATTGACCTGGGTTTGTTGTGCTCTCTCAGACATTGGCTAAAAGGTCTCCTGTGAAATTATCCTGACTAAAATGTTTACTGCTTTTAATTCATTCCATTTTTACAAGCACAGCATGTTTCCTCTCTTGTCCACTCTGTTAATAATGTGATGTTTTCACTCTTGGTCTTGTGACCTGGCTTACCGTGTCTCTTGGTGTGTTCCTGACAGGTGAAGCCTCTTATATGGATCGAAAGTGTTATAGAAAAGTTTTCTCACAGCCGTGTGGAGATCAAAGTGAAGGTAAGGACAAGTGACAAAAATAAACAGAGCCTGACCACAATGTGTTTTTTTTTTTCATATTTTATGTGAGATCAACATGAAGAAGTGCAGTATCATTGAAAAAAAATCCAACATTTCTTTTTTATTTAAACAGTGGATCAAGTGTTTATTTAGATCCCTTTACTCTGATATCCATAATATTGGTAAGCAAACGGCACCCAACGGGTTTTATGGATAATATTTTGAAGCAATTATGTTTAGCTTGAATAACAATATAACAAGCTTTAAATGTCTTACAGAAGACTGTCCAATCATGAATAATGCAACACGTATAAGGAGCCCCTTGAAAATGAGGTGATACATCTCAAGGGGTTATCCTTGAAACAAATAAAATAAAAATAATAAGTATGGCAAAACTGCAAGGCAGCCAAAAAGATGAAAAGATAAATGGAAAATGATAAATGGTTGGGGCAGCAGGACAACAGCCTAGTCAAAGTCCTGACACAAATCCAAGTTAAAATCTGTGGCGAAACTTGGATTGCAGGGCAACAACTCTTAATCAGTCTGAGCTGGAGATACTTTGCAGAAAATAATTTCTGTAGGCTACATTGTAAAGATGAGAAAGTTTCCAAAAGACTTGGGGACCAATTGCCACTGAGAAATGGTTAAATAAGGTTTGCACTGTAAAACAGTAATTCATGACATTTTTGCATACAGTTTTTTTATTTGCAAAAAGTGGAAAATGAATAATTTATTTTCTAATAAAATAAATAAAAATAATGTCTTCTAGTATGTATGAGACAAATGGATTTCCATTCACCATCTGTTTGATGCCTTGACGGCAACATACACTCAGAATTAAAATCTGTACAATCTTTAGGATGTAATTCATTCAAAATCTCTTGGATGACCTTTGAACTCTGTCCTCTGTCACCCTCTATAGGCCCGTAGTCAATTTAAAAGTCGCTCCACTGCCAACAATGTGTCCATTATGGTGCCGGTGCCCAGTGACGCTGACTCACCCAAGTTCAAGACCAGCACCGGCAGCGCCAAGTGGGTGCCTGAGAAGAGCGCAGTCCAGTGGAACATCAAATCCTTCCCTGTTAGTGTGAAACACTTACTTAAGTCACTTGAATACACATGTAAACATATCAAAATGTATTTACACCATGTTCACTGCAGGTGGTGCAAAGTCTACTTTTTTTGTTGTGCTATTATCTTCCTTTGTATTTTTTTTTAAATACTGAGGGCAATTATATTTACACACTATTTAGGCTTGTGACAAAGTGAAGCTGTTGTGTTCAGATAACAGGATGCATTGCCTGATCTCTCCACATGCATTTTATCTTCTTCCCCTCTGTTTTACTGGTAATCTGCATTTTGCTGGTATTTTTTGCTTTAAAGCCTGTTTAAATGAATTTCTCACAAACTTAAAAAACAACAACTTAATGCCCATTAATTCAGTTGAGACTCCTTTTATCTGTCAACTTGTGATATCTTCTCTGTAATTCATTACACCTTCAGCCTGTCAGGAAGGGCTAAGAATTACCGATGTGGTTTTGTTATCCAGCTCATGTGTAACTTCTGTGCTATTATTCACCTTTGAACGCTGTAAAATTGCATATTCTCCCAGACAGCCTCAGTTAACAAGAAATTAATGAAGGAGGTTGAGGAAACAAACAAAGCAGCTGCTGGTTGAAACCAGAAGCCAGTGGCTACATTCACTTGCAAGCAGCATCAGTCTGTAAATGTTACAACCCTGTATAAACCTGCTCTAAAAATACCATTTTACCTAAAAAATCTACTAAAATTATGTGCATGTACAGTTGAAATATAATTTTCATCAATAATTTAAAGATACTTAGGAATATCTTGTTTTTCTTTATTTTGTGTAAAAGCACAAGGTTATAAAAATCTGCAATCTTATTATCTAACTATTAATCAGCCTGCTGTGACAGTTGGGGGACTGCATGACTGCACAATTTTCCTGCCAGATTTGAAGTCATTATTTCCTCTCTACATGGGATGAATATTAAACGTCCAAAGAGAAGTACTTCATTTGAAAGGTTTTAAAGTCAGAAATGACAATAATTGATGTCCAGGCAATAAAACCAAAGTACAGAGTGATAAAGTCAGTGTTCATATAATATTCTGAAGAATGATTAACAATTTTTATGTGTCTCTTGTGGAGCATGATTTGCCAGAAGTTCTATAAAATGATTCACCTTGTTACGCCTGAGGAAGTTGTCTTGACTTACCATAAATGCAGTTTGTTGTTTTTTCCTTGTGTAAAATATCTGAAGTTTACAAGACTCTGTATCATCTGAATGTCAGTAACCAATATGTTTCCTGGTCTTTGTTTCTGTGTGCAGGGGGGGAAGGAGTATGTGATGCGGGCCCACTTTGGGCTGCCCAGTGTAGAGAGCGACGAGCTGGAAGCAAAGAGACCAATCACTGTTGATTTTGAGATCCCTTATTTCACAGTCTCTGGGATTCAGGTAGAGCTCCTCAGGAACAATCAAGTTTTCTTATCTTGAACAAGACATAAAGTCTTGTTCAAGATGGTGAAATCAAATTTTTGCATCTATTTGGTCGTTTTTTTGGGTAGTTCATATCACACTAAACACTAGAAAAATACACTGTGTCCACAATCATTAGAAAAGTGAGCATTACCTGACTGGATTTATATGTGTGGCGTCAGGAGATCAACACTTGTATCATGATGTGCGTTATTATTAGGCAGCTTTCATTCCTCAGGTAAAATAGGCTATAAAATTGATTTAACTGAGGTTGCACTATTTGGACTTCCAAGATTTTGGGGAGGAAATCTATAACTAACTAACGATTTGTTACAAATAGTCAAAAGAGTTGTGAGAAATGTATTTTGGAAAGTAAATGACACAAATTATCTGCCAAACATGTGACCTATTCTGCTCCACAGCTGTTATATTTCAGAACTGCAACCTACCAAAAAAAAACAAAAAAAACAAGATGTTCAATGGCTAGCAATATGACCAAGGGGAGAAAGGCTAATTTAATGGTCTACATGAAATATCAATATCAAACATATCTGAAGATGCAGTTGTCAAAGTTTGTATGTATTGATGAGATTTAAGTGACTCTTGACGGATCAAATGAATGGGGCCATGGCTGGATCAATAATGGTACTATTAGGAACTTGTGGGTTTCTCTGAAACAAGAGATTCATGGAGGAAAACAGTCAGCCACTTTGAACAGTGTATGGGAGGCTGTGGTTGCTGCTACATAAATACTTGATGGTCAACAGATCAAGAAACTGAGACTCCATTGGAGTTTCTGTTGCTGAGGGGAAAATGGTGGCTGTCCAGGCCACTGATTTTTTACTTTTATTTTTTTTTACAGAAATGTAAACAGTATAGTTTACTATTCTCACTTTAACAAACTAATAAGATGAAAAAAAAAATCTTCATAATATTTCTGCATATTAATAACTACCAAATGATGGTTGATACATAAATTTTCTCCTAAGGAATCCAGAATCTCACTTTAAATATTCAGGTCTGATGTTAATGAACAATTTTAGACTGGCTGAGAGCACTGTCTTTATTCGGTAATAAAATCAACTTGCCTAATAATTGTACACACTCTGTAAACACTTCAGTGCGTCATAAAAGTGATAGTTATTGGATTTAACGATGCACAAATTTGTTCACATCAGCTAGAAACTCTCTGCTGCAGACATTATGTGAAGTTAATGGCTGAATCACAGGCTTCAAAATGAATATCTTACAGACTGTGTGTCTGCTTATGTGTAAATGAGTGAAATGTCTATAAATAATATGTATATTTCTTCAGGTGCGCTACCTAAAGATCATAGAGAAGAGTGGCTACCAGGCGTTGCCGTGGGTGCGCTACATCACACAAAGTGGAGGTGAGAGAATAAATACTGTTAAAGCTAACAATGAAATACATACACAACCCTTGGACCTGGATTCATGAGTAAACATGCATTGGTTAAGATAAAGTGTGGGGCTTTTCGAAGGGAATTTTTTAAGCAGAAGGTTTTTCTCCAAATAAAAAAAAAAAGTTCAAAAAAGAAAGTTAAAACCCAGTGAGCAGTGATTCAGACCCCAGGCAATGCTTGTTATGGGCTTTTTGAATATTAGATTTATGCTCAATAAAGGCTGGAAGGTCTTACAACCAAGAGAGTTCCTACATAGTGTGGAATATGGTTTGTCAGTTGTGGATAAGTATTGCAAGAAAAAATGGAGAATCGGAAAGAAATATGGTGTAAAGTGGTGTATCTATCCATCGCCCATTTGTTTGACCATCCATTTAAACATCTGTTTGTCCATCCCTGTTTGCTCAGCCACTTGTCCATCCATTTGTCTATATACGCAATTCATAACATTCACAACATGTCCTCAATAAATAAAGTTTGATTGATTGGAAAAAATTAGGGCTGAGGTGAAAAGGGAAATGTAATGTGATGGAACTGTGAATGAAAGTGCAAGAAATGTGATCAAAATCAAATGATTCACTTATGTTTATGTCTGAACAAAAATTAAATCAAACAGACAGCCACCCAAGGCCTCCCTTGTCCTTGGGTGGCACTAAGGACAAGATCTAGAAAGTCTACTCATAACTATACCCTTCCAGTAACATGTAGTAAAACCTTTCCTCTAAACACGTTGGGTTTTTGAGAATATTACAAAGCAATTCATAGGATAGGATTAGAGTCACATTAAAGTAATACTCTTCAGTATAATCCTCTGTACCACCACACTGGGTTCATGAAGGGCACAAACAGAAATGATATGGAGATGGAGACCAAATCCCCACGCTGGCCCGCCGCCAGAAATCCTTAAGTGCCAAACTTGCTATCCACAGGGACAAAAGTCATCTTTATTGCATCTGTCATGTTCATTACCTGACTTTGTCAGGAACTGAAGAGGTTGAATGATGCCAAAGAGTGCCAAAGGGCTCCCAGGGTGGCACTCTGCAAATGCCACTGCCCCTCACTCTGCCTGCTGCTACATCAGCAAGGAGGCAAAGGAGAAAGAGGAAGGGGCAAGAGGGTGGCCATGAGTACAGATGAAAGTACGAAGAGTGATGAGAAATATGGTGACTGAAGAGAACACTATCGCCTTTCTCACTGTTGCTTCGACAGCACAGGGGGAGAGAAGGACAAGATCTAATTTCACTCACCACTACTTTCATGCTGATTAAATAATGCCCTGATACTGTAGACTGAAGCTACTGACTTATTAATGACTGAACACACATCCAGTCATACTTTACAGCAGTAAGGTAGCATGAAGCAATGGCAGGTATAAAACATGTTGATGATTTTCTTCAGATTTTTAAGAGGGGAGAAGGATAATGTAAAAACTATAAGTAGTATGTAAAAGTATCAAACTAAGAACTTTATATTAACTGTCAAGTGATCCCCCCCCCCCTCATGTAGTGGTTTTGGGGAGTGGAGGGATAAATAAAACAGTCATATCTTGAGAAAAGCTTGAGATTATGACATTTAAGTTAAAAGAAAGTTTTAAACGAGTTTTCTCTCATCTGTTCATTACATTTCTCCAATTTTGATGAGTTGAAACAAAAATATGTATTTCCAATTTTTTTTAGTTATTGCATTTTGAGGTGGATGGTTAACATGCTCAGTCGTTCCATATGGGAAGAGGCATATGCCAAAGTGTTGTGTGTTTTGTTGAGATTTTTTTATTTATTTATTTTTCTTGAAGCACTAAAGGATGGTGTGAGACGTGAGCATATATTTGCCAAACAGTATTTCTCACATCTCCCATCAGCTGTTGATGTTGGTTCTGGTTTGGCTCAGAGATCATCAGAACCAGCATTAAATATGGGCTGAGTTTGTATGAACTATATGTATAGAAGAGTAGTTCTGTGTTCAAAGCTGCACCTGATTTATGACCATGTTATAGAGAGAATAGTTTAGACTCTTCATGCAGTCTTGTTAAGTTAATGAACATTGAATGGCAATAACTATTCTTGTCCTATTTCTACTATATTTGCAATCATAAAGGAGCTTTTACAATTTGAGTTTAAAATACTGTTTACAGAAATGCAATTTAGAGCTAATTTAATGAAAACTTTTCTGAAACTTGCTGGACATCTCAAACAAAATAGTTTTTTTTTTTTTTTTGGTTCTTTTCTAACCAAACTTGCATGGTAGGAGGATAAACTTAGTTAATCGGTCAGCCATAATCAGACTTCTAGATGTTCTAAACTTTTTCATTTTTGCTCTGACAAAATTTTGTGTGATATAGTGCTATGATTTTAATAAATTGGGCCTTTTTACATATACATTTCTGGGGTTCCACTGATTTGGAGGATGCTGTATATTCCAAAGTGAGTAGGTAAATAAGGGCAATTAAACATTGATTCCGTAGATTTGTTAATCATGTATTTGCATCTTGAAACAAAAGTGGATCTTGTTCATATTTGTCCCTGTTTGACTCAAACAGGTGGATTTTACTCACTGCATTTCTGATGCTGAACAATTATTTACTGGAGGTTTAGATGACCTAATCTTTCACAATAAATGTGATGTAATGTGATATTTAGATTTAATTTGGAAACAACCTTCACTTAACTTCATTTAAACTTTATCAGATATTTAAAATATGATTTATTGGATGCACCTACTTTGATAGCACTTCTGATGGCACTTTTTGGGGCGATGCGGGAACGGCGTTAACGCTCCGCTGTTACATTTCTTGGCAGATTACCAGCTCCGGACGAACTAAAGGGCACAGCTGCTGCTGCTAGACGAATGGGTAGTTTCTCCTTCTGCCTGTCTCTGTCTCCTCTGTCTCCATTTCTCCAGCTTGGCGTCAGGAGACGACAGCTGAGGACAAGAGCAGGAGGACATCTGAGCATTTCCTCCCACTGTAAATGGTAACTGGAAGTCATGTCTTCTGCATTTACAATCCTCAAACACGGAAGAAGTGTTTCATCACCTCTGACCTACATTTCATCGAAGGGTTTTCCAGGACTCTAGTGCAACGTTTTTATTACATGAATAATAAATTAACTTTGGTTCAGACTTCTGCTGCTCCACATTTAATGTCATATTTCTTTTGATTTAGTGCCCAATTTTAGTAAGAACTTGACATTTTAAGTGTTACTCATGATGTGATGTTTTGTGTGTGTGACATGTAAATTAACTGATTACATGGAGTGGAGCAGCTCTGAGTGAAAGCAGGTTTTTATTTCTAAGAGAGACATAGATAATGGAGATTTGTGATATGATAAATTTAAAATGTGCCATGTGCTTCCAATTTCTCTTCTTCAGTGGAGAACATTACCTTGTTGCTTTATGCAGGATCGTAACCACAGCTTTAAATCAGTCGGCTCATTAAGCTGTCAAAGTTCCCATTCCCCATATTTTTTGTCATTAATATTTCGATCACTTTGAAACATCACTGTGATACAGTTTTATCTCTGATATATATTCTGCCTGAACTGCAATACAAGTTCAGAGCCCTGAAAATGTCTGCCGTCACCACAGGCACTGTGAACATAATCCTCAGTGCAATGAAACCAACACCAGCAACCAGGTCAATGATTAATAAGGCACAATATTGTCAGAGGCATCGACTGTAAGATAAAACCCACTGACTGAGGTTATAACCTTGTCCCTGTTGTTGAAATCTGCTTTACAGCTTTGAAACTCTCCAGGAAGAAGCATGAGAAAAAAAAAATCTTGATCTTATCTCTTGTTTTTACAGCATTATTTTATCCAGTTTGGATTCAAGCATCAAAGAACAAATGGGTTAAGAAGTCTTAACAGTGTGATGGGAAGGGCTAAGGTAGAATAGCTTTTTCTTTTTCCTCTCTTTTTTACTTCACAAAGTTTTGACTTTGTAAACTTGTAACTCTTACCAGTACTGTTTTCTTTTGCTGGCTTTTGACGTCTGGCTTTTATGATTCTTTCATAGATTTTGCATCATGTTACTTCATCTACACTGCTTTAAACAGTTGGTTTTAGAATATTTTTTAAGGGCCTCTATTGCAATCATTCCTTCGTCTTGGATCAGAACAAACATAAGTGGCCCTTTTGTTTTTTTAAGTGTGTGATATTGTCTGATTTATTTATCAACTGCTTGTCCATAGGAAACAAAGGGATATATTTGGAAATAAACAATTTTTTGTAACCAGTCTTGAAAGTTTGCTTCCTTGCTTCCTTGACCAACTCCTACTTTGTAAATAATGTCAGAAAATTACCTACATACCACTGTTAGAAATTCATTCGTTTAATTCTCCTTTCTCTGCAGATGATCTTCCATTGAACTATTTGCGACTCAATGTATTTATGTTACACCTTTTGTCCATTAGTAAAAGATTGTTCTTTAAAACTACATTATTTCATTCTAATTCAGAAAGTGATAGCATATTTTCTTAGATGTCTTCACCGCTCTCTTATTCATTCATTATGTTGTTGAACGCTGTTTTGCCATCAGCTGCAGATTTATGTTTTCTATTCTGAGCAGATTTGCACACCTGGATTTGGCAGTTTATTTCTTTCCGTCTGGCAGAGCCTTTTGAGCTTTGTCAAACTGAAGAGATGGGCCACTCAAAAACAGCCAGATGATTATTTTCTTTAAGTGCCTCTCAGTATATGTGTGCATTCATCCCTGTCAACCCTGAAAAATACGAGTGTGTCTGAGACTCGCTGTAGCACCACCATCCTGCACTTTAGGGTTGTTTTGGCGAAGTGCTGGGCACTTGTCAGACCAACAGTAATGTGCAAAAGTCTTCAACCAGCTGTCCTTTCCATGGATTTTGCTTCAGATAACATTTAAACATTTCGGACAGTGGTTATTTATGCATTCGGAAACTCTGTAACAGCACCTAAAAAGACCGAATCTATCTCTGTGTGTCTGAATCATACTAACAACACAGAAGCCTCTGAAATGCAGTCACAGGTATCGGTTTGTATGTGTGGTGTGGGAGGGTGTGCAGGCACCACACACCTCTTACTAATGATGCTGTTGTCTGTCAGCTTGAGCTCCTGTGTAAGCACACACCAATGTGTGGCTGGAGGAGTCCGATCTGAGTGAGTTAGCTACTGCAGTGGCAGTTTTATAGGTACACCATGTCATCACAATCTGTTTGAAAAGGCGTTTAGTTTGACTTTGTAATTTTTTTTTTCACCCAAAATCAATTTACTATCAGCTTGTCAATAAATATCTTAGAGGATTTTATTTCTTTGTCTCTGAATCATTAAAGTCACAGAAATGCAAGAAACAGGGTCAGCATTGGATTCATGTGTGTGTTGTCCTTGGAGCTCTGTTGTCTACTGGTTGTGACTAATCAGAACAGACAGACTTTTTCTTCTTGCTTTAAGTCCTTTTCTGGTTGGTTGCTCAGTCGAGCCATACATTTAAATCTCCAATGAATGCAGGTGCCTCTACACTTTTTCCAATTAACAATTATTGAGGCCACTGAGCCCCAGGGATTGCCAGGAGCTTTTTAAATTCTCTTTTGCTCTTGTCAGGGTCTATACTTTACCACCGTTTTATCAGTCGGGTCTGCTGGGACTTTCTTGGGCTTTATAGCTTACTTTCTATCCTTAAATGCATTGATTTATTGGGTCTTACAAACACAAGTGTGTGTTCCCCCAAAATTCCATCCAAGTTCATATAGAAATAGATTTTAAAACAAAAACTATGTAACTGACCAACACTTTAGGCTAACAATGTCATAATCTTCTGAATATTATTTTTTTCTGAATATTATTTTTGAGCCGCTACTTTTTTCCCCCACACTTTGAACCATGCGGCTTATAGCCCGGTGCGACTTTTCTGTGGATTTTTCTTCAACCGCCAGGGGGCTCTTTAGCAGGAGGTGAATCATTGGAAGTCAAACTTGGAAATCAAAGAAGAAAATGTTGATTTAGAACAAGCACATGCTAGCAGCAGGCACGACGGAGAAATGTTTTCAAACTCATACCAGCTCATCATGGAACCCACACGAAGAAGTTCATATGATTTTAAGTTGAAGACTATCAAGCTGGGAGTACAGAGTGACAGCTGCTGCATGTAAGCTCAGCGTGAACGAATCCATGGTTGGGCGGAGGTGACGCAAGGCTGCCTCTTTAATAGCAGATCTGTTAAGGACGCAGACCTCCGCTGCGTCCTTGTGGAAAACCGAGAATGGCAGAGATACCAGCGGCTTATATCTGTAAGTTTCCAGTAAAAAAAAAAAAGACTTTGTGGGTGTGGCTTATAGTGAGGTGCGCTCTTGTGCCATCCCTGGACACGTTTTATACAAGCAAAATCACAACAGCTTTTATTTTGTTTGTGTGTTCAGGGGGAGAAAGTGGTACTAGGGACTGGTGTACTAGCCTACACCAGTCCCTAAAGATCATGGCCTTGTGCATTGTTCTTTCAGTCTGCTGTCTGAACAATGGTTAACTGTTTGACCCTGTTTGTCTCAAGGCAGCAAGATGTGTTTGTGTTCAGACAACAAAGCGGCATGATCTGCATGAATGCTCGGATGAAAAACAATGGAAATTTGTTGTTTATCTGAGATGAAATGAAACTGAATGGCTTGTCAAACTTTTAAAGAAAGTAAAATTGTTTTTGTTCATTCAAAATGTTATGCCAGCTGCAAGAAAGGAAAAAAAAACTTCCTGTTTATCAAAGCATCTCTGATTTTCAGCTCTTCTCTTTCTTTTACTAAGCAGACCTCATTACTGCAGATGAGGCCCCAATCTGTCTATCCAATTCAGTTCTGAAACTTCACTTGGAAGGATGTTTCACTAAAGTAAAGAATTCTGGTCAGATGTTTACAAGCACACCATATTATTTTGGACTTTTAATAATGCATTCAAGCTCTGACTTTCAAAGTGTGATGTTGTTGTCCCAACAACCTCAGAGGCTTTCTGACATTTTTGTGTTTGCAGCCATCCCCAAGGCTGCTGGTATTACTCTGGCTGTATATTTTACCACTGCTGGTTGGTTTTCTGGCACAAGTCTGGCATTTAAGAACATTTTCAATAGGGTTGATGTTGAACCTTTCCCAGAAACTTACTGTTTTGCTGTTTTAGTTTTTCCAAAACCAGTTTTGATGTGCGTTGGGGATCATTGTCCTGATGAAACACTCAAAGTATCAATCATCTAACCTTCTGTACAGCATAGAGAGATTGCCAGTGTTTGGAAGACTTTCCTGTGATGCCTTAAATAAGGTGTGTTGAATGATGTGACATCACGCTGTTAAAAACAACACAGATTTCTGAGATGAACCAGGGATGTTGAGGCAGTGGGAGTGATAATTTCAGTTTCATCTGTCAGCTGGGAAGAATGACCATATAACCATTACTTATTTTCTCTCAGCTAATAGAAAACATAAATAAATGTGAAATCCAAACATCCTAAAAGAATATCCCAGCTAATGTAGATGTTTTCAGTACAGAGATGATAACATATATTCCTATCACTTGCAATTATTCCTTTTGGAAAAACATAAAGAAAGCAACAACAAAAAACTAGGAGCTAAAACAAAGTTTCGAGGAATTTCTCTATAGATCACTTTCTGACATGATCCAGTTTTTGATTTTTTGAAGCAGAGAAAATTTACAATAAATACAAAAGCATCTTGAAAAATAAACTTGCATGCTGTGTCAATATTTCACCCTGGAAGAAGAACTACACAACCACACTGATATAAGAAAAACTAAATGTTTTCACATTCCTGTCACTGAGTGTTGTGCTGAATAAACAAGAGCTTGAAAAACAGTTCATAAACACCACTTTTCATTGGAAATCTTTCCATATTTTATTCTCCCATTTGTATTGCAGATTGTGCTTTTATCCTGAACAATGATCTACTATTGAGCTGATATTAGTCAAAGGTTTTGTCCAGGGGTCAGATGAATAGTTTTTGATGTGGATTAGCATAATATTGAATGCAATACCTGCAAAATAAAGCGGACCCTTTAAACAAGCAGATGTTACTTTTAAGACATTTATTACAATGCATTTAGCCGCTGCTCATAGCAACAGCTGCTATCACAGTTGCAACGTGCTGAACTGTAAAATGTTCGTATTGTCTCTGAATATTCAGAATTACTTAAAATAACATTCATCCTCTTATAAAAAAATGTCCTCTTTATACTTTAAGTTGATGCTCTTCATAACACTAACTTCTCATTGGTTGTATCAATGTTGGTAGAGATTCTATACATACATAAACATAATTAAAGGCCAGATTTCATACAATTTAAATGTTTTAAACAATATTAATATACAAGTATATACAGTCCCAACCAGATATGTAGCTACTCTGTATAAAAAGATACATAACCATTTTTTCTCATTGACATTAAAGCAGGTCAATATCTTCCAAATTAGAATAACTGAAATAATTTTGTTTTGCTAATTTCCAGATTATGGAAACTGTGTTTTTTCTGGGTGTTTTTTTTTTTTTACTTTGTTCAAATCAGAGGTTTATGTAAATGTCCCTGGTATTTGGTACAATTTTCTTTTACCACAAATAAGTTGTCACAAACATTTTGGGTGACTTAAACGGGATTAAAATCAGGGGTGTAAGATGGCCGCTCCAGAATATTGACATGATCACTTTATAACTAGTCTTGTAAATGATACCAAATGTGTAAACCAATCAGGACAGGCCATTCTCTTCCTGGTATTTTGACAAATTTCTCTTCATTTGTCCACAATGTCACACCAGGTTGTAGCTGTTGTCCTAAAATACATGTCTCATTTTTACTCAATCTTGTGATGCTTCCAAAGCCATGACATGATTTCTCAAATTGTTTAAAGGCATATTATTCTATGTGAACTTCTGATTTTGATAAAAGCAACAAGTAAAACATAATGTTATCTTAGCTGACTTATGATGGCACAAAATAGTTATGTCTTTTTATACAGTGTATGTAAATAACTAATTTCAACTGTATTATTTGTATTATTGTCATTATTGTGCTTCACTGTTATGAAATATTGTCTTTGCTCTGTAGTTGATCAACTTCATATACATCTTCCAAATTTGTTTCATCTTTCTTTCATGCACATTTGAATGAAGAAAAGAATGGATCTTGTTTTCTTTTCAAATCTTTTGATCAGATTAAATTTTTCTCCAGTAAACTTGAAACAGGAACCATCCAACCAACACGGCTTCATTGCAGTCGGACCTCATATGAGGTTGGCCAAGCTGGAGGCGGTCTCCCTGCGAGCGTGGCGGTCCATGTGTCCTGACACGGTAAACACATTCAGAACTCGGTCTACAAGTCTCCGTCCGTGTCTCGTCCTCCCCAGCAGGACAGCCACCACCGTGTATATTCCAACGCCCACGACGGCGACTCCTCCACCCGCCAGCAAAACCACTCCAGAGATGTACATGTCATTGAGGGCTTGGCCCGGCTTCGGCATATGGTGAACCAGCGCTAAATGCAGGAGAACCCCTCCACAAATCAGCAGCGACATCCCCGTGATCAGAACCACCAAGATGTCGGACAAGCCGCCGCTCTTCAGCATGTCTATCTGGTGTCGACTCCGGACGCAGTTCATGTCCTGCACGGCCGAGCTGAGCAGCTGCTTGAGCAGGACGCCCAGGGCCAACAGGCACAGGGCCGTGCCTGCGCCGAGCCGCCATTCGCTCGATACGCTGGTGGTGGTGGAGAGAAGGCCGACGCCTCCGAGTCCGCAGCCCAGGATTAGGAGCACCGAGACACAGTAGCAAAGTAAAGACCGCCCAGGGTCTCTGAACCACCACAGCTCCACCTGCTCCTCAAGGATGCTGTGCTGGATTTGGGCCGGGTCCGCCGGACCGTTAAGGCCCAGATCTGGGCTTCTGTCTTCATTCAGAGGGGGGAAGTTGTCCAACTCTGGCATCCTGCTGCCACTCCCAACCAGCTGAATATGGACGACAGCAGAATCCACCAATGACCTTGGTCTTTTGTCAGATTTCTCGATGACAAAAACAAAAGAAGATTCCAGATGATTTAAATAAAAATATTCATAATTCTAACTGTGGAAATCTAAAACGCTACAGGATTTGTAAGCCTCCTCTAAGCCCAGTGTATTTGGATCTTATCAGCACCGGTGTGTACAAAAAGGTCCCAGAAAAGTCATCTTAGGTCGGCTGCCTCTGTGTGAATGAAAATCTTTATAGCCCACAGCCAGTGGATACAAATTGTCCTTTACTGCATCAATATTCAAAGCAAAGAATCCGGGCAGCAGCAGCAGAATTTTTAGTTTGTCCCTCCACGGCGGCAGCAGTCACCTGGAAGATAAGACAGACATATATTCAGTAGTGTGTGGGGTTTATTTTCTCATGGGTGCCCTCTCTGCCACTGATTCTGAGATCTGTGGCAAGCACGCTGCAATGACTGACTGGGTACATTTATTCTGTTCCTAACCAGACAATAAATCACTGCACAGAAATAGATCCAGTGCTCCTCCATCTTTCTTCCCCACCAAGCCCATGCAGAGAGGCACTTTACTAAAATGCCTAAATGTGCACAAAATGTTAAATCAGGTTAAATTTTGAAGTATTAAAGCGCCACAGAAAAAAACACTTCGTAAAAGTGTCTGGTCGGCACGATATAGAATCTTGATCTTCTAATGCTGAGTAAAGGAAAAACTTTCAGCCTCATTCCTTTGCAGATTATAAAATTGTGGAGTTTTTTAATGAAACAAATGAAACAGATCAACAGTGTTTAAATTAAATTAAATATTTTGCACACTGCATGATTAACATCTCACATTTGGTCAGTTCCTCTCCCAACACACTGGCACCTCTTAGTAAAATATTAGTAAAAGTTTTCTCCAGATTCTCCATCACAAATCTTCCACCATACATTACAGTGGAGATAAGGCTCATCTCATATTTATTGTTTGATTTTTGTTTTATTGAGTGATTATGATTGTTAGACAGAAAAAGCTTTCTCATGACATACTATAGAAGAAATCAACATATAGATCCCAGAATGACAGTCTTTGCTATGGATTTTTATTAGTAATCATTGGAGATTTGGATATCATCATCCTGCTCATTGTACAAGGTGTTAGGACAAACGTAGGTCATGTTATGTTGGTCACATAACATTATGACATGATTCTCGCGCAGTTTTTCTGAACACTCAAACTTCCTGTTCAGACTGTGTAAAAAAAAAAAAAAAAAAAGGAAAAACAAACTTGTGCTGACTAGCAACCTTTTCTATTTCTCATTATCACTATGGTAATGAGCTGCCACCACAGCGGCGGCTCGGTAAAAAGAAGGATCAGCTTCCTATGGAATAAACAATTTGCGTTTAAAGACACAGATGAAATTCTGGAGCGAATACATAAACTACTTTTTACTACAGTTTTTTTTTTTTTTCCAAACAAACTCATGCAAGAATATCAGCTGAGTAGTAATATCTTATGTGCATTGCCGATGCCTTATGAGGGATTAAATTATCCTCCTTATATATGGCCCAATACTTTCAATCCCATTTTCTCTCCTTCTTTAGTCATTTCCCCGATGCTCAGCAAATTCTGCCTCTGCGACGTTATTTGTAACTTTATCCAAGCCCCTTATCAAAATCATGTTAACACAAACAGTGCACACTGGAAGACTAAACAGCCACAAGGTTATGGCAGTCAACAGCTTGCCTTTAAAAACCTGTCAGCGGCTCTGTTTCCATCAAAGTCACTAGTGCGCAGCATGGCTCTGTGCGCGCCGACGTAAGCTGACAGGAGTTACAGCTTGTCCTCGCCAGTTGTTGATCTCGCAAACACAAATGTCGCTCCGGCAAACACAAATCTATAACAGTCTGAGTAAACAAAACATGATCTTGCATTCAGGTTTAAGATTGGAGGTTTTTTTTTTTTTTACCTACTCCATCTTTGGGACCAAACACATTTCTTTTCTGACTTTTTGGGGGGAGAATTATTTACAAAACACGCCCAAAATACTAAATGCGAGATCAGACAGGTGTTGCATTGCGCTGATGCAGAGCAATAGCAACCTGACACGGGGAGATATAGGGTGCATAACCAAGGTGTGAAATGAAGAGTGAGGTAATTACAGCAGAGCAGGGGGGTGGGAGGTGTTTATTGGCAACAAGCTGTCCTGGAAGCTCTTCGCATCCTGTGTCTGATGAATAATTAGGCCAAAAACACACGCATGCCTGGTGTGTGTTTATAGCTGCCAACAGTTGTAAATGAATAGCGAAAGGTGACAATATGAATGCAGCGTCACTTTATCACTTTTATGGTGTAACTGTATTGTGTTTGTCAAAGAAAGACATAAATGAAGATACATTTAGCGTGCAAGTCATGTGTGTGAGTGTGTTTGTGAGTCACTAATTAATCCCAGCTGGCTTCAGCTCAGTGTCAGTGACAGGTAAGGCCACAGAAATAGCACCGTAATTGAGTTGTATGTGTGCGTGTTTTTCTTAGTGTCTGAAAGGTTGAGCCACCCAAGGTGTAAAGCTGAGAAGAACCATCTTTTATACTGAAGCACCATCTACAGCTAACTTTTACTGAGCCTCCTTGATTCATGCTGCACCGTTTCATGAAATATTGTTTTTATTTCCTTCAACAGCCCCGAGGAACATAAAGCAGAGAAGCCACCGGATGATTGAACCAGAGGCAATGGTATGCAACAAAGATCATAATATAAAATCGAAGCCTTAATGACACAACTGTATCTTACTTGTGTTGTGTTGGCCACAGTCTCTTCACCACAGAAACACAGAGAGGCACAACCGCTGGGCTCTGTCTGCTTTTCTGCTTTTATCCATTATGTGACCTCTAAACTCTGTCATATCAGCTGTGTCAGATTGGTGTCATAAATATCAGTAGAACAGCACTGACTCACTGCTTCACTGGCCTACTTTAAAGGAGCTGAAAGCTGATGCAGAGAAGCAAAAAAGTAATAAACTATTGGACCTAAACTTCATTTGAGCATTACTACAAGGAGCTGATGTTTTTTGTTTAGCTCATTCTAGGCTCCAGAAGAGTAATAAGCATTCCTGTTTGACACATCTGATAAGAGCTTTTAATATGGTGAAGAAAGGAGCAAGAAATCTCCTGTGAACCAAAATAACCTGTAAAGCAAAGACAAACAAGCAGTCCATCTATGTATGTCAAACTGAATAAGTGTATTATTATATTTTGCCAAACGACGTTTTACAGATTATCTTGAGTTATATGATTGTTTTATTACCATCAGATATAATAAAACAGATGTGGCCAGATTCTTGTTCTGTTTGCCATTTCTTATATTGCAAAGATTTTACCTAATATTGTGACTATGATGACACAGATAAATGTAGATTCTTTTAAATGCATTTCCCAACATGACTGATGCAAAAGAAACCTTAATGTTTAAAGTGAGAACTTCACATCTTAGTAGTTATTTGTTTGTCTCTTTTAATCCACAGCATTTCAACTATTCATTTGTTTTGTTGATACTAAGAACTAATAACTCAAACGGTATGACTAAAGGGAAAATGCCATCATATTTTGGACTTAGGACTTAAATCATACGTGGCGGATGAGCACAAATATCGCATGTGTAACCAATACTTCTAAAAAGGAAATGAAATTCTTTCACCTACAAAAAATTAGCTTCCCAATGGAAATGTGTTGAATAAGTTCAAGTGAGCTCTTCCTCTTTTCTAAAGGTTGTGCTACACCAGAAAAGTACGTGAAATTATTGAAAGTAAATGGAGGAAGAGACTGGACTTTTCCTCATCCTTCCAAAAAAACAGTCTATTTGAACTGTGTTTCCTCCTGAACAAGCCGATCCACCTCCTGTCTGTATACAGACTGATCACTGTCCTGGATCAGACCAGAAGCAGCATTGACATCTGCAAGTTTCACAGATGGCTCCAATGAGGAGCAACCATTTGTGTAAAGAGAGAAGGGTGTGGGGAGAGAACGCATCCCTGAGGGACACCGTTGCTGCTTCTGGTTCTGAGACATTTGTTGCTGAATAACAATTATGGAGTCTTACACAGAATCAGGAGAGCTTAGGCTTGAAGAAAAATCCTTCAACTCCCTTCAGGGATAATGATGTCACAGCAAAGACAGATAGCAATAACTGTAAGTATATTTTGTCCACATAAAGTAACAATGCTAGTCAGAATGGGAGAAGAAATTGCAACATCTATTAGGTCTTAAAGATAGTACTCTTTAGACAAGATTTCTAATGGCCTCCTTCCCTTCACTCAACAAAGTGCCATTTAAATGTTTCTCTTTAGAAATGTGGGCTTTAGTATTTTGTGTTAAGCATTTTTGCTCAACATCAGTATTTTCAATGCAATGTCATCGTTTTTGCTTCATCAGCTTCGGCTCCATGTTCAGTTGCCTTGCACTCAAATTATTCCTTACTTAAACTATCACTAACTGCTGATCACATCAATGTCTTTTACTCCCTGAAGTACCTTTAAAAACCAAAAGAAAACTGCACACCTCAAAACTTGCGATTAAATGACTGCTGCTAAAAGATACCATTTTTAAAAATGTTTGTCTCTTAGCTGACAGGAATAATAAATGTGTTCCAGATGCTTCAGTATAAACTGAAGTGAAAAAAATCAGACATTAATAGTCCTAACAGTCTTTGTTATGCTAATTCACAGAGAGTGAAGATGACAACTCTCAAAAGACATTGTAACTGTAAACCATGGACACAGAGTATCATTCTGTCTCCTTTTCTCTGCTCCCCCTCTATGTTTCCAGCCTACTAGGTCATCAGAGGAGCTGTGCCTCAGAGTAAAACACTGTATGCTGCACTCCAATTACCTGGGAAGCTTTGGGATGCCGGTATTCCCCTCTCTGTTATGTTGGCCAGCTGGATTCATTTCACTGGCTATTAGTACTTCATTTATTGTGGAACGTGGCTCTCTTAAAATTGGTTGCCTGGTATTGTATGCTCATCTGAGTCCTGATCATCAGCAGAAAAATGTAAAAAAACAGGATCCAAACAGGCAAAGTTTGGCATCGGGAAAATGAATCTGATAACGCTCCTGTGCAAAGTTAATACTCATGTAATTATTGTATTGCATACATGAATGTCGCAGGTAACAAGAGGGAAAAGCACACCCACAGCGTGTGAAGTCCCACAAGATTTCTTTCTTCTGGTTTCCTCAGGTGAAACAAATTATTGACTCAGTTCTCTCAGTCCCTTTCCATTTGGTGTTCGCTTCTATCTAAAATTAGTGTTCAGAGTCTGTGTCATAGAAAAATGGTTTTCCTCCTGTATCTTTGGTTTCCTCATCAAGTATTTTGATGACACCTTGCCCAGACAAAAAAAAAAAAGCTAGAGCAAGATTTTTCTGTCAAACGCCCAAAGTAAAAACATGCCAAGGGGAAAACATGAGCCGAACTTCCTGCTGCGCGCGATTTTATCCGAGAGCATCGACTACAGCTGATGGGGAGTCCACAGGAGTTTGTGTGACGTGTTGCCGTGGTGACAGTGTGATGCTCTCCTTCTGCTCTTCCTGTTCCTTTTCTTCACGCTCACTCTCACTCCAACCCCCGCCCCTCTCCTTTACTCAGGCGTTGAATCTCTTGGCGTCCCCACGGGCGAAGAGCGGGGTCAGGGTTGGCTCCATCTGTCTATGTGATGGGCACTGGTGCCAAGCGCCACAGGGGCTGGAGGGAGAGGAGAGCAGGCTCGTGTGGACTGGTAGGGTAATGGATGTTTCTGAGCTGTCATGTGGGACTTCAAATGGGGGATAAGGCTGGGAAGTGGATTGAGGCTGAGGGGGAGGAATAGGTGTAAAGCGGTTTGAGAAGAAGGGGCTAAGGATGAAGGGAATTGCTCGGGGCTAAGGACACTGCTTTTCTTGGTGGATTCTGTTGTTGTCGGCCAAGAGGAATGATGCTGAATAGGTCTTTATGTAGACAAGCTGGATTTTTCTTTTTTTTCCTCTCTCTCTCTCCCGATACAATGGACAGGCGAGGACCTCGGGGAGCCTCACTGTCCGGAAACGGTGCAGAGACAATGGCCGAGTCAGAGTCACTGTCCTCTCTGTCAGGGATCACAAAGGAAAACCTAAGAGAGGCAGAAAGACAGAAATACTTTTAACCAAAACAGCACCTTCTGTTCTGTAGCTGTCTCTGAGGTTCTCTCTAACATCTTATCTTATCTGAAAGTGTACACACTGACGTGATACAAACAGGATTTTGTAATTGTTACACAAATCATTTTAGAAAGTTTTCCGTCTTAAATGTCACATATCATGAGTTCTTCATCTGGGAATTCAAAAACCTGGTTGCATAACTGTGAACGCCCTTAAACTAATACTTTAATAAAGAACCAACAAAAGTTTGAACATGGGAGACAACTCAGCATAATCTGCAGAAAAGTTGAAAACCCCTTAGAAGGATTTGACAACTACTGATCATAAAGTATTTTGTAAACTTGCAAGACAATAATTGTATATAATACAAGTTATATAGTAGAGTTTTTGGGATGTAAAAGGGTTTTCTGTCATGAGATCTATGGGTATTAAAATATAATACTTTTGAATAAAGTCAGGTCTGTCTAGTGAAGTGCCATCCAGTCTCTGTAGTGGTTTAAGGTTTCACTATGAACATGGAAGTGTGTTACCCATGAAATCCTGATGTAGCTATGCTTAAGACTTATTTTGATGTTGTTTTTAGATTCCATGTTTCTACATTTAAATAGTTGGCCATAAAGCCAATGTTTGTATCAAATCAGGTTTGAAGCATCCAACTATACTCTCTCCAACTATAAACACATCTGGGCAGTAGAAGACTTAAATGACAGTGGTAAAAAACAAAGAGGCACATCATAAACCCAGTACCAGTGTATTTTGTCCCACTTCTTTAATAACCTTTATGGAAAAATATCTTAACTTTTAGGATGGATGCTGTTAAATTTGAGATCTTGCAGGGATGCAGATCCTAATAGGTGAGTGATACTTTAACCCATCATATTGCGTTATGAGTTCAAATGTTTTTGTTTTTTTTCTTTTTGTTGGTTTAACACCAGATGTGTATGCCCGTCGATCTCAGTTGCACTTTAAAGCCAGTTGTCTGAATTTCAGAAAATTATCACCATTTTATGTTTCATGGAACAATTCAATGGAGCTAACTGTGTGATTATAGACTTTTGTGAAATTTAATTAGATTTTAAACTTCCTATTTACACAATTGTCCCAGCCAGATTAATTGAGACATCTACTGACTAAGATATTTTCTCAGTTTTTGGTTAAAAACAGCCTCTGAGCAGCCCAGGAAGCTAACAACTTTTTTTCCCACTGACACGCTATCATGCAAGCACATGCACACACACGTTTGTGTGGCTATCTTTGTGGGGACTTTCCATTGACTTCCATTCATTTCTACAGCCTAAACCTTATCCCTTCTCCTAGCCCTAACCCTATCCATTACATACTTAACCCTAACCCCCCAAAAACTCAATTCACACTTTAATCTGACCCCTGACCCAAAAACAGTGTTTCCCCTTGTGGGGACCAGGCTTCGGTGAGCATGGAGAACAGTGGGTCCCCACAATGTATTATATGGTAGGACAATGGTCCCCACAAGGTATTACAAATGCACACATGCACACATACACACATTTATCTCCATCTTTTTCCCCTCCTACACCTACTTATCTGGCATAAAGCTGCAGGTTTAGGCACCTTGCTCCTGTGCTCCTCTGTCTCACCACCAGGCCTCCTCTCAGTGGCCACTCTGTGTTTCTCGTTTGTGCTGCCTGTTGGATTGTTGGTGCTGCAGACAAGGTGAGTAGATGGGGGAGGTAAGATTGCCTGCCACTGCCACAGATCCTCATCTGGATCCAAGTAAGAGATTGTCTGACTCAAATGCCCTTGTGGAATAATATATGCTAACATAAACAACTGTTTTCCTGTGTCAACATTATCTATTCTACCTCAGTAAGGTCTTACGGAAATGAATGTCACCAGTAAAAGCCTAGATCTTAAAAAAAGGTAAGACTGCTTATATCAATTTTTATCAGTTTAATGTAAGAAGACTGTCAGTTTCTGTTGATGAAGATAAAGTCCAACACTATCTGATTCAATACAGTGCTGGTTGGAGGTCATGTCATACATTCTATGTACATTTATTATTTTTTTCAAGGCCAAAGAAGATGCCATCAGGCATAAGGTAAAGTACAGCAAGGATCAGTCAATCACATAGGTATTCACAGAGTCAGACACTCAGGCATACCCTCACTTCGCAATAAACTGGCCAAATATGTTTTGAGGCAGAGGGAGGAGATCTGTGTAGATACTCCCTGGTGACCCCATCCTCCCCACTTTTTCTTTGCACAATGACAGGAGGCTGTTAAGTGCATAATGTACATTTTTGTTTCCTGTCAAAATAGTAGAAGTAAAACTTTACATGTTTAGCTTTTATGACAGCAAATTGTGCCTATTAAGAATTAAAAACAACACTGTGCTTTTGTTCTTTTCACAATAACACTTCCAGCCTTTCATTTTGTACCTGTATCTGAGTCAATGCGTACCTATGTACTTAACCATTGCATAATCAATTTCTTGGTCTTGGTAGTTAGGTATGATGATTCATTAAAGAGATAAGTAATCAGGGGCATTGGGTGGTTCAGTTGGCAGAGCATGAGCACCTTGTGCAGAGGCTACAGTCCTTGACGTCGTTGTCCTGGGTTCGATTCCTGGTCTCAGACCGTTTGCTGCATGTGTTCCTCCTCTCTCTCCACTCTATTTACTATTCAATAAATGACACTAGTGTCAAAAAAAGAGATCATCATAAAAAAGATTTAATCTTGTTAAGAATTTAATCTTTTGTATATCATTTACTGAGTATTTGATATTAAACCCAATGTCCATTTACTGTGGTTTTAATCCCTGTTTGGACCAGTAGAGTCTTATCAAATATGAGAGATTAGGAGCCCTGATCAACCCAAAATGACTTTGGATGACTTCCTGCAGACAGATATAATTCATACGGGTCACGTAACCACATTTCCTAGCACTAACATGTGACCAGATTATTAAAAAGTACTTTATATCATAGATAATCAAAGATGATGTGGAGTATCCTTAAGGCTGGTACAGATTGGTGCACAGCTGGTACATTACACAGCTGGTATCCAGAACAATTCTGGGTACAAAATGATCAAAACCGTAAAAGTACAGACTTGCAAATTAACTAAATGACCAGGAGTTTTATCCCCCTAACCCATAAATACACTTAAACAACTGATAATCATAAAGTTGGATTTAGTGGTTGGTCTTTGATATTTAAACTGAAGAAGCTGCAGGTTGTAACAGTGGTGATGTGACTGACATATAATTACGCAACAGACTCTTTTTAAACCGTCAGTAACGAAAGAGAGTGATGTGTATAACTTGCGGCCCATAGACCCAATGGGTGTCTCAGTTATTCTCAATTTAAAAGAAAAATCTAAAAGATAAAAACGCAGGCCAGCCAGTTGCTCCCTATGGCCATGTACAGCTGTGAATATTAGAACAGCAATAAATTCACCAATTAACATGCAAGTCTCCTTCTGCCACTTTGCTGCTGATTATGGGTGAAAGACTGCTTTGTTCCTAATATCACCTAGCATTTTAAATCCACTTCTGCGCACTTAAAGATTTCAAGATGATATAGGAGATGATTGTAGATTTCTAGTGGAAATGTTTGGAGCAAGATGCTGCAAATCTTCTATAAATCTCCTGGAATCTCCTGCCATCATCTGTTGGGGTAAAAGCTTCTCAGGCAGTGGCTTCAAAAGGGTAAATGAGGTGATAAAGAATCCTGGTTTAGTTCAGGACCCTACTGTAGAACCTCAGGAGAGTACTTCATAAGATGAAGAACATTATGACACACCCTGATGAACCTGTTCATGACAATGATATAGAACAACTGAGTGTCTTCAGTCAGAGGCTTCTAATATACCTCTGTAACACAGCCTTCTGCAGGAGCTCCTTTGTTAACTGGATTATTCTACTGTTAACGAATATTCTTCAAAAAAAGCACAGTCTGAAATTTGAAAACTTTATCTTATTTCATATAAAATCCAAAAAGATAACTTAAAGCTTTTTCTGGATGAAGTTATGCTGACACAAGCAAGATAACTGTAGTATAAAATCTGCCAAAATTGGACTGATATAATTTAAACTGACTAAGTTATTTAATTAACATGAAGTTTTGATTTTTAAAAGGGAGAAAATGGGAATTATTTTTAGAGAAATCATTTTCTGTCATCATCATTTCACCCACATAGTGACATTCTAGGCGAGAGAAACTGTGGATAACAGAACTATTAGTAATTAATTCACTTTATAAATCACATGTTTATTGAAAAGTTATAAGCTTGTTCAACTGTTGAAAAAAGGAAGCAAGTAAGATAGGAGGCAGTGCAAACATATGGAAGAAAGTGCTCTTGTCAGACGGGACCAAAGTTAAGCTTTGTGGTTTAAATACAAAGTGCATTGTATGTCAAGTAAAAAATAAAAACATATATAAAAAGAAAACAGTGAACACACTATCCTTGAAATGAAACATGGTAGCAGTATCACCATGTGGCCATCCTTTTCATGGGGGCAGGGTAACTTACAAATTGCAGACAGTGTGAGTTGTTTATATTCTTTCTTGCTAAGGCTTTAATTTTGAAATGATTTACTATGCCTAAAATTAAGCAGCCATTTCATCTATCCAAACAAATAATGTTATAAGTGTTTTCTGGGTGGTTCAAGGGTAACAAAATGCTAACAATGCATTACTGAAGCGATGTTGGAACAAATTTAGGAGAAAATCTCTAAAAAATAAGTCATTGTAGTCTTTAGCAGGATTGTGTGAAACTGATTATGTTTATTAGTGGCCTTGTAATGTGCCCAGGGACAGAAGTGAGCACAATCAATACGACTGCTGTTGCCCACACCCTACATGCTCGACTGTGTGCACGTGCAAAAAATCCCTGGAGGATACCTCACATTATGATCTCCCCTTTACTTCCATTAGTGTATGCGATGTCCATCTCTTACACACACATACACAAATTTTGGTCTCGTAACTTCAACACTCATTTACTGACTCACTTTGTTTTTTTTTTCTCTGCTTCTTTCATCCTGCTCTTCTTATTGACTTCAGGCTGTTTCTTAACGAGGTCTATCACATGTTGTTTTCGGCCTGGCTTGTGTTTTAAGCATTAGACGTCACCTTAAAAGCACTGAGGAGTGTTTTCAGAAGACTGAGGGTGACTGCATGCTTGTAAAGCCTATTTCATATGCCCTGTCATGATTAATCCGCCATCAACATTATGACCGATCTATAATAGCAGCCCATTGGGGGTCATGCCCGTGCAACCATGTATCGACCTGTTCCAATTGCAATATTGAATACAGCTTCAACAACACTTCCTTTATGTGTGTTTTTATGGATTTTCCACAATGCAGCAAAACTGATATGACAGTAGCCTTGTGAACTGATGAGATACAGTGTATTTCAGCATTACAGTAAGCACTTTGAGACTGCAGGCCTAGCCAGTGCAAAGGTTAGGGTGTTTCATTACTGACATGTTTTACGCCCTTGTTTTGATGGGACAGAACAGCAGTTTATAAAAGAAGGCAGAGGTATAACACTTCAGCTGGAAGAGGAACGCCATCCAGATTAGTAAAATATTAGAATGATTTTTATTGAAAATGCTAAAAAGTTTGTATTGTGTATATTTATTCCTGTCAGACAAATGACCCAGAAAGTAAAAACTTTTTGTAACAATGTTAAATTAACGTTTTGTGATGCATAATTCTAAGGTACATCATAATGGTTATTGCTGACGTTTTCTTTTACACAGCTAAGCACGTTGAAGCACTTTAAAGATCATACAATAAGCTCTAACTAGATCCTATTTGAAACGAATAATTTCTTTTCAAAATAAACATAAAAACGAAAAGGAAAGATAGATAACACACAAAACGCACAAAAGACGAAAGGGTTAAGTTTATTATCCAAATAATTAAGTAACTAATAAAGCATATACACAAAATGAAAACCTTCAAAAAGCATTCTAATGTGATAGTAAAAAACTTACATCAAAGTTTAAATCAGTCAAATTAAATAAGTTTGATTTAGAAAGGAAAAAAAGTTAGACCCTAACAGCACAGCTCCATTCTTTAGGGATGCTGGGTTATTAAACGAGTCTTACCTGCGCACTTGGTTTGTCAGTCTGATGTCTTCCTTTCTGAGCCGTGAGGGTCCTTTTTTTAATATTCAGCCATGCGTGGGCTACGTAAAGTCCCACAGCTGTCTCTCGCTGAGCACCTTCAGCCTTTCGGACCAGGAGGTTCCGATCCTGGCGGCTGTAGTGCCTGTCTCGCTGCCTCCGTTGGCTGTCCGTCCGCAGACTCAGCGTCTCTCCTTCGCCTGCTCACCGCATCGACGGACTTCCCCCGTTTAATGCAGGTGTGGCAGCGAGCGGCGGCAGGGGACGCTGCTGGGTGGAGACAGAGGAAGAGGCGGCCAATCAACCGATGCTCTGCCGCGGGTCTTAGCGGGGAGCCCCGCACGTGACGAGAGCCAATAACATATAAAACCCCGAGGGGGGACAGATTTATTGAACAGAAGTCATTTTAACAACTCCAGACCATCTGTGATAGATAAGTCAGCCAATAGAATGGAATAGAAAAATCCTTTATTACCCCCTCAGGTGTAACTGCACCTGTGGAATAATAAAGTGGAATCAATAATCTCTGGACACTGACTGGATATGCATGACCTCCAAGTATTAGCTCTGGTATTCCGTCTTTTTTTTTTTTTTTTAGAAGCATTAATACAAATACAGAGGAGACCTGTGATAATGTGCAAAAGTAAAAACTGCAATTAAGAACTTTTAAGCATTAATCTCTTTGTGTTTTCAGGTATTTCAGACATCTTATGATTTGGGGCAAGCTATTAAAATTGTATGACAAAGCTTAGGCTATCTATAAATGATCTATACATTTAAAATATTAACTTTATTATATAAAAAAAAAATTCCCCTCTCACCCTCTGTGGGTGGTCTCTTTCATCCTCTGAGCTCGGGTCCTCTACCAGAGGCCTGGGAGCTTGAGGGTTCTGCGCAGTATCTTGGCTGTGCCTAGAACTGCACATTTCTGGACTGAGATGTCTGATGTTGTTCCTGGGAACAACATATATATATATATATATATATATATATATATATATATATATATATATATATATATATATATATATATATATATATATATATATATATATATATATATATAATATATATATAATATATATATTATTATATATATATAATTTTTTTTTGAATGAAGTTGTTTAGAGGTTTTACACACTGATTAAGTTTATCATTGTAGAATAATGCCTTCATCATTGTTTGAAAATAACCTTATGAACCAGACTACTCTGACACATGGTTAATATAAGATGTGCTGATTAATATTTTCATTGGTATTTAACATATTCCCTTTTGATCAGGTTCACCTTCATTTGGGCAATATGACATTTTCTTTAAGAACATGGCTTGGTCTGAGTTTGTGTTACTTAATTAGTTCAGATTTTAAAGCTTTTATTAGTTCAGATAATCTAAAAGTTTAGTTTGAAATTTGCAGAGGAAAGTAATATTTGGCAAGGCTCTTTTTCAAAGATTTACGTATAATCACACATGAAGGGTTTTTCAAAATTATTAAAACAACATAATATGTGATAATAGAATATCTCTTGGAAAGTAGAAGATAGGAGTTCAGAAAGCATTCACGTGTGTGAACTCATCTCTGAATATGTGGCATTATTTGTGCCTCTTCATCAGTACAGCGGTAACAGTGTGGATCATATTCAGCATTTCAGCAGGTTTCTTTCTTGCAGTGCTTGTTCTTCAAGTTCGATATTTTCATCCTCATCAGGGCTGCGATCCAAAATTAGATCAAGTACCTCATTCATGGTTCGTCACTTACGTATTGTGGTGCTACCACAGAATTGTCATGTGCTGGCAGAAAAATTTTATTTATAGACCAAAGCTGCAGGAGCTGATTAGTGTACTTGTGTCAGTTACAGTATTGTGAATGTGAAAGAGAATCTGGGAGTGTGAAAGTGGGACTGCATCTGGATGCAGAAACACTTTTGTCGTTTTGTTTGTTCATCACACGCATCACAGCACCAATTTGTGTGGCAGCGTCTTCTCAGCATTTCATTTTTTTTTTTTTTTTGAAAGAAAATACCTCCTATGTCAGTTGGTTGGGCTGATAAATAACCTTGGTGTGTGTGATATAACACATTGATGAAGGCATCTCTGACTCCAAGACTGAATGATTGATTCTCTTTGGTTAGGCCAAGACTGCCTCACATCCATTTAGCTGCTGATGTCTCATAGTTGGAATCATGTAAAAACACTATTCTCCAGAGCTGAGTGTAAATTTAATAATAGTTCAGACAAAAGTATAGTGAACACCAACATGGCTATGTCTGACTATTTCCAGATGGAATAAATCTGCTTTACTAAACTTATTGTCACTTGCTTTTTTATGGTGAATTTTGCTAGCATTATCCTTCCCGGTATACGCTCCCATTTCTCAGATTCCCTGGAGACTTAACTCTATGGTGTTGGACTGGATGCATTTGTAATTGTGGTATTTCAGTTAAATAAGAAATGCAGTTAAAATCACATGTGAATAATTTAGTTCACGCGATAAGTCGTCAACAAAACATACCATGCCACGATCCTTCAGCTACTTCCTGTCATCTTCTTCATGGTTTGCGCCAGTGGCAATGTCCAGTTCTTGATCATGTGACTTGTGTGTTTGCAGTTTTGCAAAGTAAAGTAATTTCAATATGGCCAAAAACCCAAATCATTCTATCACAACAGTTTTTCCATTTAGTGGATTTATTTTCAAAATATTAAATTGTGCAATGATATGGTCAGTTTAAATGCAGCTACATATATTTTATACAAAAATAATGATTTTATCAATCAAGTTCATTCATGGAAAATTGATTAATTTGATATATTTTACTTGAATTGGCTTTAATGACTTCTTATGTGTTAGCCCTACAGAGTCCACTATTTCTGTGGAAAACATTAAAATAATTTGAAAGCATAAACATTTCAAGACAAAACAAGTTGCAAAATTCGACTCCAAATATGGCCTTTTTTTCTCTGATGCCTGCTCTCTGCTTAGAGGTTGACAGCCTGTGAGTCTCAATGAGTTGTTTTCCTTCAGTTGCTCTTCGTGGCTGGAAGACTCCATCTGTGTCTATCATGTGAAAGCTCCACCTGGAAGACTTATGAGCAGAACTGTGACAGACTGTCAGCAGTAGTGACACTGGCATAAGAAAACATCACATTTCCTCCAAGAAGAAGCATGACTATGTAATCAAACAGCAGATTTCTAACAAAATAGATTGGCAGTATTTTGAGAGTAGGTAAATCAGAGATCCGTAGAGTAATGTAAAAAAATAGACATATGAAAAATATTGAAAAATAAGGAACATCTTGAACAAGCGAAGAAAGAAGGACATTGTTCATGATTAATGGAAACGACTAGGTAATTTATAACATCTGCACACACATAATGACTATTAATGGAATCTAGCCATATTTTGTCTGAACTCAAAACAAAGAGATATCTAAAACATACACAGATTCTTATGCAAGCATAAATGATCACTTTGGGATCATTAAGGTGTTTTTGAATTTGTATTTGAAAATAATTTTCTTAATACAAATTACATATCAGAAAGTTATTTCAAATACCGAATGTTATAAAAATAAAACATAATTTGTTGGCTGACTTAAAAGTTCAACATCTGCTCTTTTATGAACTTTGCTTTTTGGCTTGTTTTTCAATTAACATTGTTTTTATTTCTACATTTTTTCTACTTCTGCTTCTTTTACTTTCTGATTTTAATTTTAGATTAATTTGTAATGCTTCCCCTCAAAGTGTTTGCACATTAGCTCTTATTTAAATTTGATTCATTTTCCACACCCAGTCCTACTTTAAATTTCACAAAACCTTTAAACCTAGTTGGTCATCAAACAACCTATGATGCACAGGATATTCTCAAAAAAGATTTTAAGAACTATCAAACCGTGACTACTCGAGCAACACAAGATGCACACACATGAATGAATTTTGCAAAGGCTCAGTAGATACACCAGCACTGATTGGCTCCCTGATCCTTGATCTAAAAGGACCAATATCTCATTTCCATTTAAATTAAGGCCACCTTGTCAGTAGGCTGATGCTGCAACTGCCATCAATGATGGTGGGAAAAGAAACTTTGCTTCTTACCAATAAAAGTTCCAACATGATCTCCTCATCTATACCAGATATAGACTTTGATAAATCTAGTGACAAAAACTAAGATGATGCCTCTTAAAGTGAAAACAGCCCAACTGGTGTATAAAGTGGAAAAAACTAGAAAAAAACGTTTGATCAAACTTAGATGATTTGAGTCAAATCTCTAATCAACTTCTGTGAAAAAAATGTAAAGACTTAAACAACAAGGTGACTAAATATAGACTTAAAAGAAGACATTAAAAAAAATTAGGTTACTAGCAGTTGAGATGGCTTTTATTATTTATAAAAATGCACATTTTAGAACAATTATAAAAAAAAACCTCAAAATCATATTGTTGTTAAATGTCTATTAAATGAGAAAAGGATGACCAAACACGTCTATCAACATGCCTGATATTCTTTCTTAAAGAACATTCATAAGCTGATTACACTACATTTTTATAGTTATTTGCCACAGAAATGAATAGTAACCTGTCACAGTTTGGGTCTGTCTTCGCTGATGAAGGCACCACCTCTGCAGATCCATAATTGCCTTAATTCCTGCACCTGTTCCACTCTGCTTAAATACCCTTCTGTTTCACCTGCTCTCTGCCAGACTGTGTGAAGCAGTGATTGTCTCAGTGGTTCAGTGAACTGGTCCTGTGGTTTTATTTCTCCTAAACCTGTTTTCTTGTCCACGCTTTTTGTCGGGTCCCTCTGTAAGTTGCTTTTAATTCAACTTGATGCCAGTAGCTACACCTGATTTGGGATTTGATTATGTTTAAGACTTTGCATTTAGACACATGGATTTGCACTAGGATTTTGAATTTTTGCTTGATAATTTGGGATTTTCTCCATCTGCCCCTCTCCAGTTGTCTTCTCTTCAACTGTTTCTCTTAGATGAAGCATCCCTCCCTCAGTCATGCAGTTAAAAAAATCTGCCTCTTCTGATTTTCGACTGCATCCAATGAGAAAAGGCAACAGATCTGTCCAATGTTTGTTAAAATGCTGTTTCCCCATCTTTATATTTCTGCACTGCAGTTTTGACTCTCAACCTGCAACTCTTAACCCTACAGTAACTGAAACCTGTAACTTTCAATGCATTCAGTTTTACTTATACCATCATTCCCACTTTCAATTTATTCTGTTTCTTCTAGAATACCTACTGCCAGTCCATTTAACATGGCCAATCATTTGCATACCTTTACATTTTATTATGATAAAGACTGAAACTCTTCTTGTCTTTTTTTGATTTAATCTTATCAAAGTAAATGGTTTTTGAATGAAGGTAATCAACAACTAAAATGCATGTGGCATGAATCATAATCTCATGTATTAAAGACACTGAAGCAGCAGTAGGATAACAGCTACATGCTGCTGATAATGACAGAAAGCCCACAGTAACCTTTATTCCTGTTTTTTATGGGGTCACATCTCCAGAACTGTGAGGATGCACTAATTATTCACATCTGGCTGTGTCTTTCAACTCTCACGAGCGTCACAGATCTGGCTCTGTAATTTCATTTCCAAGTCTAGCTTGTAAATTGTCTTAAAATGCAACGTGTGGTTCTCTCGACACTTATTGCTAACCCTCCTTAAGATGTGTAAAAATACGAGTCATTCATTGCATCAACCTAATTTCACTCTGAACACAAACAATTCAGGTAAGTCTTCATGAAACAAAGGATACATATTTATAAACATGCTTTTTATCTACTGTCGAATGTGGGACACGATCTGTGATGCTGTGGGCCTGTTTCTCTTCCAAAAGCCCTGAAAACATAGCAGAGTGCATAGCAAAATTAACTCTTTAAAACATCCACCCTCCCACTCATCCATCTACGAAATATCCAGATGTTTCACATAACAATTTGGTGGAACCTACCAGAAAAGTGAAATTGGACGGCCTCAGGGCCTGTGAGCAGGATATTAATTATAGCCAGATGGCTGAAACAACACAGAAGTTGTTCTGTGTTGTTTCTTGTCAGGGAAGATTTTTATCCCTCACAATATAAATGTACTCTGATGGTGTATTCCAAGGATCTGTATTTTATGCTTTTACTGGGGCTGCCAGTGGGGCAGGAGGATGCTGTATTTTGTTTAGATGCATTTTAAAAAGCAATTCAAGTGAATAAATGATAAGGGAAACAACTAAATCAGACAAACCAATGAGATATACTGTGAGATAAGGTCATCAATATCCAACATTGACTCCATTTTTGTCTTTACAAAATGCTGAGTAAAAGAAAGAGGTCTAAGTGACTTTGAAAGAGAGTTTATTGTCAGGAAAGAGAGGGCAGGATTTGTAGTCACCAAGACTGTTCAGCTGTCTGCTCCAATACTACAGGGACTACAGTGACATCTGCAGTTAGAGCTGAGAGAGTCATCAGTAAACAGTGGCTGTGGTGAACATTTGATTCTGAAGCATCAGAGCAAAAAAAACAAAACAGCACAATTTAAATGACTAAAATGGCCAGTAGGTTTGGTTTGATGCTAATTACACAGAAAATGTAAGCAGAACTGATGTTCAAGTGAGTCAATGATAGAAAAGTGGCACAACATTTCCTCAAGACTGAGATGATTATAAGGTGATCTAAAAACCAGACTCAAGGGACCAGAGAAAAGTTTACATTTGAGACGAGCTGCTAGCATGATCTAATATTTACATTTGAGTGATTTTCACACCAGTGGAACAAAACAAATCAGAAAATCTTTCCCCAATGTGAGGAGACCCATGATCTGAACCGTTTCACTGGTTCTAGGTCAACTTTTCACTTATGGAAATGAGGGGCACTTCATGCTGAAACATTTTATTCTGAAGGTAGTCCTTTTTTTCCCAAATTGACATGCCTGGTTCCTTTGGACAGCTGGGGGTCACTGAATTGCTTGATGAAGGTTAATGTTTGAATCATATTGCATCACCTTCACGGTCACCAGATTTTAACACAATTGGACACAAAGAAAGAACTCTAAAGTACTCTAGTCAACCATAAACTACAGGGGAACTTTTTGTACAAACTGCAAAGTCCGTTCACCCAATAACACTCAGATAGATAGATGGCAAAAGCAACTGTTCTTTATAGTTAATCTAGTTGAATCAAAGCAGATTCATGTTCATGTCTAAATCTTTTAAAGAGTAAATGCCCAAGAAGTCTATAATCCCAATTTGAAGGTATACAAAGGCATTAATTAGGTAAAGGTTATTTCAAAAGCTTACTGACTTCTGCACAACCACTGCTTTACATTTGTCTGACATGCATCTAAATCAACAGTTTTTGCTCACATCACCCTCAGGGTTCAAAACAACATCAGAAACTTAATTTATAGTACAAAGGATTATTTCATCTGTTGACCCATTTTTTCTCTGACTTCTGACATCTGCGAGACACGTTTGTCCACACAATCACCGCTCACTGCTTGTTTTCTGTTTTTGGAAAGATGTTGAGATGGTTGTGCATGGAAAATCACAGAAGATCAGAAGTTTCTGAAATACTCAGAGTTGTCCGTCTGGCATCAATAACCATGTCAACTACAAAGTCACTGAAACGAACTTTCTTCCCAGTTGTGATGTTTGGTTTAAACAGTTTGCCTTCATCACCTTCAGATGTCTAAATGCATGGAGTTGCTACCTTGTGATCAGACAAATCACTTTATCTGTTGAGAGGTAATCAAACAACATTCCTGTTGAATGTTTTGACAAACATTCTATTTTTTTATTGTTCATAGGTATTTTTTTCTGATTTATTTTGTTCATGTGACATGCTGATATTTTAGTATGACACTATGTTGTTCTTGATAACATTGATCTTCTAAATTACAACAATTTAGAAGCTTTACATAACCTCTTTGCCTTGTCTGCATATCTTTATGTTAAATATTTATTTTTGACTTTTGTGAATTTCACATTAATTAAATTCCTAATGAATTGACACTGAAATAAAAACAAAAACAAGAAATATACCCTTAAATTAACCAGTACAGTTTAGTTAATTAAAGAAATCAACCAGTTAATTCAATAACAGACATTAGTTATTCTTACATTTCAATTTGGAAACTCAATATATAAAGTATTTTTCTGCATTAACCAAAACTTTGGCAACGTTTATCCTCAAACCCATCAAATATTTCCTGTTAGCTAAGGACACAATAATAAGTCTTTAATTAGCAAATTTATTTTGCCGAAAACTATTTTTTACAAAACATTCTTTTCTCCAGTGTAATTAAACTGTTAGGATGAAAAAAGGATTGACAAGTTAATCAGAGTTTTGCTTTTAGCCTTAACAAGATTTATGAAGGTTTGTGTGCATAAAGCCGGTAGGTAATTAATCAAAAATAACCTTGTTACCTCGTTCTATGTGGTTTGTAAGAGAGTGAACTGACTTTCAGCTCAGCGAATTAGATGACCATGAATAGTAGGAACAGCAACACCAAAAGGGTTTATTTTCTATTTGTACCTTGTTTGATCTTTTTTAATATGATTCTCATGTGGCTTCAGAAAATTTTTGGTTCAGGTCTTACTTCCTTTTGTTCTCTCATTAAACCTTGAAATCTCCATCAAACACGAAGCCCTCCCAACAATGAGAAAATGAAACAGGAACTCTCCTTTCAGATGTGTGCTTCTGCTGAAATGTTTGCTGTCTAATATTTCTCACCTCTTTCAAAAGCTCAAAATCCATTGATATTGTATTATGTAAAGACACTTAAAATGTAAGCAGCTGTTTTCAGACGTATTATAATGAGGTGGAGCTGGAAACCAGTCTGACAGCAGAGCAACGTGAACAGCAGCTGCTGCACTCCGAGCAAATCTTTATTCATGAGTTGGTGGAGAATCTCGAAAAAGCACATATGAATACACACGTTAAATCTTCCCATTAAAGCCAAAGAGACATTTATTTGCTTATCCAATTAGTTTTCTTATTTTGACACTTTTCAAAGTAAATATCAGTCAAATCTGTTTCTTCCTCATTGGGTTTGAAAAATAATTACATAAAGGATTACAGAGCAGGTGTGAACTTGTGTCTTACTAAACAAGATAACTATAAAATGTTAAATCTTTCCTTTAGTAAGAAAAACACAAAACCAGATTAGTCAATTTCACGAGTTTTGAAAAAGATAATCTGACTGATGAAAGGTCTAAAATGAACCTTCAGACCCTTATTGTCCTCCATTATGTCGATGTCTTAAAGTCGTATCAGAAGGTTTCAACTCTGCAAATACGGCTTTTAGGATAGGGTTTTATAACTAAAAATATGATTTTTCCAGCATTAACATCACATGTATGGGTCAGATTAATAAAAGAACAGTCATGCAAAGACAAAAAAAAATGGACAGTCCTAAAAGTTTGCACTCTTGAGTTTTATCAAGTAATCAATATTCTTGCATGTACGAGTATATCCTACCATCACTCCTCCATGCTACCTGAAAATGGAACATAATCGAAAACTAAAGGACAAAATTGTTAAAATTTACAAATAATGTAGTTAAAATTACTTTTCACAATCCAAAGCTGCTTTTTGAAGAGTAAAAACATAACCTTTCTGGACATGAGCTAAACTTCTGACTGGGTTCTTCCAGCAAGTCCCATCATGGTGTCCATTGTAGACAGATCCCTCATCATGGCTTCATAAATATTCCTGTAAAAATATCAGATTTTTAAAACAAAAAAATGTACTTGGATAAGTAATGAGTAAAAAATTAATTTCACATTCATGTGACATTTATTTCAACATTACTCAACTGAACTATATTTGTCTGGGGGTTGAGTTTAAAAGATTTTAGAAAGCTACAATAATGTAACTGCCTACACAAACAAACACTTGGCTGAAGCACCTTCTGATTGACTTTCAGCTTCCAGTCATCTTGAGTTTCCACCTGCCATTAATTATGATTCTGATTGGCCTGAAATAAGATTCTGCTGCCCCAGTTGGGTTTTCTTAACTGCTCCACACTTCCAGCTTTCAGTAAAAGCCATAAGTTTGTAGAAAGGTTGCAAAAAGTCTGAAGGATCAGTTAAACAAAGGTACCAGGACATTACAAAAACTACATTTTTCACCAAAATTATAGTAAGAATACCAAATACATTTATCAGGAAAACTGCCAATGACACTGCAGAAACTTTAAACAATGACATCTATGCTACATGTCACATTGGTCTTTTGTATTCTCTTTACATCTAGGCTAAAGAGTGAGATTGTGACTCAGGAGCCTTTTGTAGCAAAAAAAAACATCCACTAAACATTCACAAGAAGAATCTGGAAGAATAAGACTAATTTATGCTTCAGCATCAAAGTGAGGCCAAGCACACAGTCAAATCAACAAAAGACTTACTTCATAATTTAAAAAATAAGGTTCTGTTAAAAAAATAATAATAATTTCAACAGAAGATCTGTGAATTCCTCTGGAGAGGGCTTTGAACAAGAGATGTCCTGACAATCTGATCAATTCTTGGGTCAGTCATTTTTGCTAGACTCCTAACAAAATGACTGAAATGAAATTAAAGGTGTTTCAACAAAGTAGTTTAGGAGTAATTAAAACCAGTCAATTGTCAAACATTAAAACAAATAATTTTGTGACATAAAGGCTTTCGAATAAATCTGCCAAACTGCTTGAAGCTCACGAAACCACAACACAGATGGAGCAAAAAGTTGTTTGTGGAGCAAAGTGATGAGGAAACCTGAATTCCAGAGGGGTAATCAGAAAGATGCAGGGAGACAGGAGATAAATGAGGAGAGAATGAGTCAGTGAGAAAGGCAATTACGTATCGGGAAGAACATACTGAAAGGAGGAGAAGCAGGACAGAGGAGGCAGTGAAGCGAACAGACAGAGATAAAGAGAGGTGAAAAGAAAATTAAAACAAAGAAAAAAGGACAGTTGGAAGTAAAGTGAAAGTACAGATTGGGAGCACAAAGATAACAAAGAGATGACACAGGGACATAGATTCAGACACAACACATGCACACACACACATTTGCAAATCATTTTAAAAGTGCTTAGTAATGGCATCAGGTAGTGCTGTGTGTTAAAACTGCGCCACAACATGACTTGAACGTATTCCACCCAAATAAAAACAATCTAAATGCTTGCTGTGCGAGAGTTAGCAGCGCACAGACGGCCTGAGCATGGCCAGATGGACCAACTGACCGGCTGGCAGGAAGTAACAGGCTGTACGCTTCTTTTTTGATTGGCTCTAATTATGATCTAGTGCCGTGCCTCCCAGGGAAATGCTGACTGGCTGATGTGTGTGGTGCATGAGTGTGAGCTCCAGCATTTGTGCGATGAATCCAGAGTATTTTTAAGTAGAAAAACGGGATGGTTTAACTGAGGAGCTGTGCGACGAAAGAGCAGTTTGTCTTTGTGGATCAATCTGGAGTAACTCAGCAATGTCACTGATAAAGTAGTGACTTTGTTTTTATATTGGGAAATATTATTATACAAGCACTTAACCCCCTTCTCTGTGGGTGTGGCTTTAGCCTGTTCTTCCTCAGTCAGCCCCAGCTAGATTCCTCTATATTTGCAGATACTAAGAGTTTCTTCTTTTTGGAACCACTTCAAGGATGATACAAGCCGGACCTAGCAGGTTGATGGACAGCAGACTGCATTCCTTGATTGGCCTGTAGATTTACGTCATCAACAACATCCCGACCATTTTTCATTTTCAGTAATTTGATGGTGAAACCTACAGATCTAAACCTTTTTGTCGATCGGACAGCAACAAACAAATATACTGAGACATTTTGGAGAAACTGGATGCCCAAGGTTACGTGTACAAAATGACATCTTTGGAGCGCTGACCACAGATCCTGCGTGCTCACTGTCTGCCCACGTTCCCACGTTCCCCTCCATGTTCCTGCCCACATAGTGAGGAACACACTGCCAACAGAGGCACACCCAAAAGAACCGATCCAGACATTAACTGGCTAAAAAGAGAATGGAGAAAGGGCTTTAGTTATCTTACTTAATCATAAAGTACATTTTATTGTCTTGTAAGGATAAGATGAGAATACACAAAGTTGTGTTGATAGTCTTTATTAATTTACATAAAGTAAGAAAACATTTAAAACATTTTTTAAAACTATATCTGATGAACCCCAGTGGTACTTGTACAATTGCTTGCTTAACCCCCCCACTTCATCACAAGGTACTTCACAAGACGGATATCGCTCCAATTCATGCCATTACATCCAATCTGATTCAGATCCAATAACAAATCCAAATCTATTTCAAAACAGAACTTGGCTGACCCTGTATTTCAAAAGAGTTAGACGTTACCTTGCTAAGATCAGTCCAGCTGACTGCACAGTCACTGGCATGCAAGTCTGCAGGACAGAGTGACTTTTTTCAGGAACCTCCAACAGAACAAGAGCTGGGCTCAGTGTGAGCATCCATCTGCCTTCTGTTGGTTATGAAGACGGGAATAAACATCAAGAACATGCTAAGAATTTATTTATGTAAAGTGACACTTACTTTACATAGAAAGTATAACATTTAGAACAGTTTTGTACATTTTTTAAATTTTTGCTTAAGAAGTACTTCACAGACAGAACAAGTTCTCTGTCAGGTTCTTCTTTCTGATCTAACTTCACATCTGTTCTCTACCCATTTTATCCTCCATTCTCCACTTCTGTCTTTCCTATCCTTCATCACCCTCTTCTTTCTTTAATTTCCTCCTCCTTGTGACATCGTGTTTAACTCAAAATGTGAGGCCTCTCCCCTCACATTTTCTTCTTATTCAACCTTTAATCAGATCAATTCTCTATTCCATTCACAGCCATATAATAAGGTGATTATGTATGACACACACACACACATGCACACATATCCAGCCCCTTAGCTGTGATAGAAGCTGACGTTGCATCTTCAATAAAAATTCAGTGAATGTCCTTCGTAAGAGAAAACTGGCAACCTGGTGCTCCCAGATTAATTTGTCTCATCTCTTCTAATCAGTGTCAGAATGTAGGAGGAACCCAGAAGTGGAGGAAGGGGCGGCTGGGAGGAGGCCAGAAGTAATGAAAGCAAACAAGAAGGCGAGGAAGGTTCCTCTAAGTGTTTAATTAGAGACCATTGGCAGACCGCTGGAATGAAACCCAGAAATTGAATTTACGTATTAATAACCAGAAATGAACAGTGTTTACAGTTTCTTTTCACTCACCACCTCAGAACATGTTTATGTATGAACCTTTAATGAAACCACATCTGAGAAGTCGCCATAGCAGTTACCCTGTGCCTAGTTTTAGCATGAAAATACAAAATAATCTGATGGAGAATATTTAAAATGGAAGCAGGTTTTTTTACTAAAAATAAAATTGCAAAAAGCGTTAGTCCCCTTTCCTGTTACATTCCTAAATTAAAAAAAGTGTATGTTGCTCTGTTATATAAAATAAATTAAATGAACGAATATATTAAAATGTGTGTTGTAATGTGCCAAAAATAAAGGGTAAGAATCATTTTATAAAGAGTAGAAGTATTTACCTCTCAGGTAGAAAGATATAGTTGTTTAGAGTGAAAACACAACATTCTCACAATATCAGAGTTACATTTAGTGAACTTTATTTTAATTATTTACCAGAACACCAGGAAGTTTGTTTGATTTTATTTACCCAAAGAGATAACAGATCACAGGAGGTGGTGAGTTAAGAAAGACATTGGCTGCAGTTACTCGGTTAGACAATTAAAGTAAGCAGGAAGTACACACACTAATTGGTTTGAGAGTTGAGCACTCCCCTGACAGAAAGCCAAGCAGTCTGATGCTTCACGCCAGCTTTTATATACATTACAAGTCATATTACAGATGAGCATAATCAGTGTTTATTTTCTGTATGGAGAAAATAAACACTGCAGAAATATTTTGTAGGGCATACATGCATTTAATTCAAGAGAGGAAAACCATACATGACAATGTATGCATTTTTTATGTTACACACATTTAGACAGCTTTTTCTTTCTTCTTAAAAATTCCGTGCACACACACACACACACACACACACACACACACACACACACACACATATATATATATATATATATATATATATATATATATATATATATATATATATACATATATGCGCACAGATATGTCCACCTGTGACTAATTATCAACAGAAGATGCAGATAAAGTGTTATTGATTGTTGTGAAAAAAATGAATGAATAGTTAAGGTTAGCATGACCTTCTTATTACACATCCTGGGGGTGTGGAGCTGTTTTTCTGGGTCAGCACACTATTTTATCACAGATAAAGAAATAAACAAAGGAAATAAACACAGCACATCAGGGTCATTTGATAATTCAGTGGGAACTCCCTCAAAAGGATGAAAACAGATAAGGAAAAGTCACCTTTAGACACCTTTTATTCATGTCATATTCATTCACAGTTTTTATATATTATATCAACAGATATATGTGATTTATGTAGGACATGAAATCTGACATTGCTTTCTATCTCAATGAGAAATCAGTGTCTACTTTGCCACCCTCTTCCTTGATACAAGGATTATGTTTACAGTTTTATTTACTACAGTAATTGGTTAAAATGCACAGAAGCGCTCATTGTTTCTTTACCCCAAACTACATTTCTGAATTATCACAGCATAAAATTGTCAGCAGTTGTAGTGAATCTGTCAGTCAGAACTAATTTAATACTGCATTTAATAGTAAATGGTTGTCTGCTCTATATTTTCTGTGCTTATCTCACTGCTGTTTTCATGTTATGTACAAGAACCACAATAAAAATAAATAAATAAAATAAAAATAAGCCAATCTTATTTGAATCATATTATACATATTACATTAAGTAACTGCTGGAAATATTTCATTCAGGATACATACTTAAAATAATACGGCAGTTGTTGCTTAAAGCTTTGGTGGAAACATAACTTTGTATTTTAAAATTAGAACAATATAGTTTTGGTCAAAAATGTCTTCACATTGACATGAATGAGAGCAGATTCTCAGATATTTTGCCTGGTAAAATCAAGATTAAATACAACAAACAAATAATATTAGCACCTGGCAGAATTAATGATGTAGTTCTGCTCTTCTTTTCTTAGAGAAGAATAATTACTTAAAACTTAAATTAATTATAAAAACAAGAATTAGGTTCATAAGCTAAAAAATAGGGCACAACTATATAAACATACCAATATACCAACATTGTTACTCTATATATCATATAAAGTCCAAAAATAAAACTTGTGCTCTCAGTTCTTGTCAACCAAGCCACACTGAAAACGAACAAAGTTTAAAAATGCCGTCAAAAGTATCTGACACTCAAATGTATGATGAGTGGGAAACCAAACTTAAGAAAATAGAAAAAAAAGAGCCCTGAAAAACGGTGAAGCATTTAGTAAACAGATACAACTAACTACCAGTAGTTACTACTCTATTTGAGTCAAATAGTTTGAACAGTAGTGGCAAAGTACAGACACCAGAAGGCTTCAGCCTGGCTGTCATCCATTTTTCTCTCCAAGAGTCATCATGAATACACAAAAACTCCTCTGAGCGAATGCAGCTTCCTTTCAATCCACTGTCAGGAAGCAGCCAGTCATTCTGTGATAAGTAGTGACAGTCAGATGTGAATTCAGGTGACGGCCTTTCTGTCTGACTTCAGCGAAAATGATGACAGAAATGGAAATTATGGTATTTTTCCTTTTGAAGGTGTCTCAAAATGCGCCGCATGAATAGAGTCCCAGAATTAAGAGGATAAAGCACAAATCTTCAACATCAATTTTCACCAGAAAATAAAAGACTGGGAGTGTCTGGGGTCTAAGAAGGTTTCTCCTTTGAGGACAAGAAGGAAAAGGAACTGAGTGGTGTGTAAAATCTCTAATGAGCTGAGGCGACCATCAGAGGTCCTGGATTGTTTATCTGCAGCGTCCAGTGTGTATCCTGTATCAGTGATAAAAGATCTTCTGAAGTCTGTTGTGCTGTTAAATAAACAAAATTTGCATATTCTAACTTCATCCCAAATGTCTCATTAAAATACCAAAGAAAAGGTTCTTAAAACACATACATGTCTAAATAATATGATTTACAATTCTTAATAATCTCTTTCTCTGTTATTATTCTTTTAGCTCACTTCATGTATTACGTAATAAAAAATAAGTATGTTGTTAAGCTTAAATGCAACTTGTAAGACAGTGGAGACACTGTCACAATGAACAGATAAAAAATATGAAATCATGTTTCACTGCTTCATGGGGAATACAGGATATTCAATAGAAGTGTGCATGTATTTAGAATATCTTCTAAATGTATCTAAAATAATATTTTAAAACTTATAGTGAACTATATTAATTTGTAAAATCCCATGAGTGGTAAGCCATCCACAAGTTCAAATGTTCAAAATACTGATTAGTGTGAAAATGTTTTCATTTAGTATTTGTTTCATTTTACCTCTCATTATTCTGTCTTCATTGATCTTGTAACAGTATTCATGAGGGAAATCAAAATAATCCTAATAGTAAGTAAGAAGAGAACAAGAGTACTGGACAGGTTAACTAAATGTCGTGCCTTTATTTATTTACTCATTTTTATAAACTGACAATGTTTTGAGATATTATATTAAGCTCAATTTTTTTGACACAATATTTTGATGTGTTATTCAAGTCAGTCTTCAGTGGAGTAGTTGGGTTAATATTCTTGCTTGACCACTTGAGATGATTCCCTTTGAAGTGGCATTTGGAGTAAAACCAAGTCACTTTCCTGCTCCCTGGCAGGAGCACATTTGCATTCAGCATGCACACACTCTGGCTTTTACCACAACTGCAAAATAAAATAAAAGTAAAAACGGTCTTCCGCTGACATGTGAAATAAAAAGGATGGATGGAAAAACTCCAAATTATTCTGCTTCTCTTCAAATAAACAGCCTAATAGTTGACAATTGGACATCATAATGTGTTCCAATAGGACAATAATTTCAAACATACACTAATACTGGATTTTGGAGTGGCTAAAGCATCTGGATGTAATGCTCTGGAATGGCTCCAACTGCAGTCAACAGAAATTTGGGGATTGATTAAACTATAAGAAATCTGATTAAATATCCAGGTAAAATCATATTAGAGCACTTCTGATGGATTCTACTGCATGTATAATTTTCAACGTGTATGAAATGTATAAAATCCTCCTTAACTTCACAGTTGTTGATTATATAATCATTCCACACAGAGAATGATTATTCAGTTATTACTCAAGAAAAATACTTGAAAGACACAAATGAAATAATTCATGTAGTTAAATATTTGATCAAAACTGCAAGTTTTCATTTTTTGTTTGTTTTTCCAAGTTTATCCAATGTCATATTATGTGCACAACAGCGCCCCTATGCGTACTTCTTTTTCATTTCAACTAAAATCTCACCAGAAAATAGATTCTGAGTCAAATGTCACGTTTCTGAAGAGTCAATTTTACCTTAAATTATTATATTTATTCTAATACCAGTTAGAATACTGAAATCTGAGAATCTTTCTTTCTGCTTTTACTTTTACTGAGATAACTCAATTCATCTTTCCTGGGTAGGAACTTTTGTTCTACCACGTGTTTCCGGTCGGCTTCTCTTCATTTCCTCCCCACGCGAGCTACTTCAAACATGTGAGTGGCTGTGCTACGTTGTATCGTCGCCAGATAATTCCACGTTTTTACACAACTAGGAACACATTTTTGATCGTATTGTTCTCCACAGTTCGACTATGGAGTCAGCAGAAGAGGACTCGTTGCACGGTCAGAGTTCAGAGGATGAAGCCAGTGAATTATCGGATGGAGAGGTAGGTTTTATGTTAGCATCAAAGGTGCTAATTAGCCGAGCAGCACCACAAACACAGGAATGTATTGTGTTCTGCAATAAGATAACATTCTAACTTTATGTTTCTGACTCAACATTCCGTTTTGCAAGCGAATGAAACTCGGACTGGTGTTGGTGTATTTGTTTTAAACACTTTCCGCTCTGGCTTCAAAAACATGATGTACCTAACATTAAAATGCCACGGTCTGAGTAAGAATGCTGAAAATAGTTTAAAACATTTGTCATTTTTTTCTGTTTGGCATTGAGTGTAAATTTAGTTATGTTTACCTATTGTCGCCTTTTGAGTTCATTCAGAAAGTCTTGAGTTTAAAGCGGAGGCGTCCAAACTTTTTACCGTGGGGACCTAAAATGGCAAATCATTCTGGGATCACAAAAGTTAGATTATTATTTGATTATTTTGCACAGTTTAATCCACCACCTGAAATGAAGAGAGTATAGCACTGTCCATTTAAGATGAAATGGAGAGTGCTACGATTTCTCTCCATTTCATTGCACACAAAATAGTCTGTAATAATGAGGTATTATGGAAAATGGTGATGCCAATGATAAACACAATTGCCTTGCTACACTACCCTGCTTTTTAAGTGTGTAATGAGAGAAATAGTCTGTTGGTTGCAAAATAAAACTGTGTTTTGACTAAATATGGAAATGTTTAAGATTTATTGATGTGAATGGACTATCTACAGAGAAAATGCCACAGTTGGACTGTTTTATGTGCACTGTCTGGAGTTTTTCATGATCTTTGGAGAATGTAAAACATAATATAAATTGTAGTATTTAAGACTTTAACTTTTATGTCCGAAAGTGTTTTAAAATGATTATACAACATTTGATGAAAATTATTTGATTTGTAGAAACTTAAACTTTTACTGTTTAGTTACATAAACTCTTTGTGTGCATTTCCAAGCTTCAGGAAGCTTTCTCTAAGGGGTTGCTGAAACCTGGGATGAACTTTCTGGTGGAGAAGAATAAAAAGCTTGTCAACAATGTGGTGAGTAGTTTATATCCACAGGATTTAAGAATACCTGTAAATAACATTTAAACTGTTGGGAGCTTTTAATGTGACCATTTAATCTGTGCTCTGTATTTGTTTTGCAGGAGGGGTTGAAACAGTGCCTTGCTGATTTCCGCAAAGACCTACCTTGGGTGGAGAGGTTAGACATGACCAATCTGCCAGCTGAAGACGTCGTCTCTAAAACTGAAGTGAAGGTTCCTGCTGAGACCAACGGAGAACTCGATGCAGATGATGATTTCCAAAGAGAAATGTTCTTGTAAGTAGTTGCTAGTTAGAATACAGAAAAAATAAGTTTCTCCCAACTTTCCCCGTTGTCTTTTTTTGTTCTGTGACATATACCAGTTTGTCCGGTTAAGATTTTTTTTGTTTTCATTTTAACAGCTCGGAATGATGAAACTTAGCTACTTTGCTGTGCTGCCTTTAACCTTGCTGTAATTTATTTAACTTCATTTTAAATAGCTTCTTACATTGTTAGGTTTCATCTGATCTTATTGTGAAACACCTCAGACACTGAAAAAGCTAACTTCACTCAGTTACTGTGTCCACACTGAAGAGTGTTGTAACCTGGTCATGCTTACTATGGTTCACTGATTGGGGAAAAACATTAAATAATTTGAGTTTCTGTCTATGCAGATGGTAAAAAAAAAAAAAAAATCATTTGATTCCAGTCACCAGCTGATTTCTTGGTTCATATCTAATAGTGACGTCTGTGGAGACAAAAACAACACACTGTTGCTTTTAATATGTATGTTGAGAACCATTTACTGTGACTTATTATTCAGTTTGCCAATGATTGTTTGACACAATCTGAAACTTCTACTTAGAAATTGTTCTGTGTTAAACTCCAGCTACCGGCAGGGTCAGGCTACAGTCCTGGAGGCCCTGCCTCTCCTCAAAGCGCACAATATAGCCACTAAGAGGCCGGATGATTATTTCGCAGAGATGGCCAAGTCAGATCAGCAGATGCAGAAGGTAAGACGTTCATCTTTCACAAGTGTCTGTCCCCTTGCAAAGCAGCATTGTTTATACTAGTAATTTTTGTATTCACCTTAACCTTTGATCATTGTTGTTAAAACTACAAAATTAACAACAAAAAAAATCACGTCATATCTTTTAGACTTTAATTTTCTACACTTTAAAAACAAAATTTAAACACGCCTGCTGATGTTTTATCAGAACTGATTTAAATGCACATGATTTTTTTTTCTTTAGATAAGGCAAAAGTTGATCACAAAGCAGATGATCCTGGAAAGGTCTGAAAAAGCCAAAAAGCTGCGTGAGCAGAGGAAGTTTGGGAAAAAGGTTTGTTTGTTTGTGCCTTTCTTTCACACAATTTTAAAGACACATTTCCAGTTTAACAAGAGCAATTATGTGGAATCTGTGTGGATGTCAGGTCCAAACAGAGGTGATTCAGAAGAGACAGAAGGAGAAGAAGGCTATGATGTCAGCGGTAAAGAAATACCAGAAAGGTAGGACTTTTACATCTGTAATTTTTTTAATGGGTTTCTTTTATAGTAACATCTATGTTTATCCTGCTTGTTAGATGTAGTGGGTCTTTTATGGGTTCCATTTCCTCTACATTTTTTATTTTGCCTTGTAGGAATGACTGACAAACTGGATTTCTTGGAAGGAGACCAGAAAGCAGCTAAGAATTCGTCTGATGGGTCAAAGAAAGCTTTAGCCAAAAAGGGGTGATTATTTCTTTTTTCCATATGTTTTTCTTTAAAGCTGCATACTTATTTTTATTTATTTATTTATTTTTTTCATTTTTATTAAAGCCTCAACTTGTTTTGATCATGTCTTGTGACAGCCCCAATGCTAAGCGAAAATTCAAGGATCAGAAGTTTGGCTTTGGAGGTAAAAAGAGCGGGAAGAAGTGGAACACCAAGGAGAGCTTCAATGATGTTTCCGGTTTCCGAGCCAAAACGGCTCACGACAAGGGAGCGAGGAAAGGCAAAGGAGGGAATAAAAATAAAAATGTGAGTTAAATGCACATAAAAACAGATATATGTTGGCGAAGCTTTCGTAAGAAGACTCCTAAATTTTTCCATTTGGATTTTCAGAAACGTCCAGGCAAGTCTGTCCGCAGGAAGATGAAGGGTCGCTCATAAACCGGACAGGACTTGGACCTCATTTCTTGGGCAGGATTAAGAAGGACACTGTAATCTGGACCACATGTATATATTTTATACAATATTATTAAACATGGAATCGTGTGTAGATGTTGAACACCATAAAACCCTTTTAGAACACACACACACATTAAGATGGATCCTGTTCAGACAGAGGTAAACTGCAGAGTTGGCTGAAATACACAGTTTTACTCCATGCATTTTCAAGAGGTCATCTTTAAGACCATCAAACGATGGTCTTAAAGCCATTTTTGGAGACTTGGAGACCACATGTCAGTATCTACTGCAGCCAGAGTGCTGTCTAATGGATACCATGTATTCTGATGTTGAGATACTGTTTTTGTGTTTTTTCTGAATCTGCCCCTGGACTTAATAGATTCTCCTATGTGGCATCACTTTTAATTACCAAGCTGCTGTCAGTTTTGCCTTTGCCCATTCATTAGTATGTAATGTGTTTTGTGTAGATTTGTGGTTTACTTTGAGAGTAAACCATAAATATGCAAATAAAAAGAATGTTTTAATGATGAACACAACAGATCTGTTCTTCTGGTTGGTTTAATTGCCACGCTTTTTGGTAAAAAGAGCAAGTTGAGTGATATCTGTCTTACGCCGTGGGAAGTTGAATCTTGGGTCTTGACGGTCTTGTGGAGGCTAGTGAGAGAGCAGAATTACTTTTGAGTAACAGTTGGAGATTTGTTTTATTTTTAATAAAAAGACATTCAGTAATCTGAGGGAATTAACTCTTCTATAAAAAAATGTAAGTTTTATTTATTTCAGTATGCTTATAGCTCATAGTTCATTGGTTATTTTGATGTTTGGGGTTTCCTGGGCTGTTGGCTATAAATTAAATTCCTCAGAGGTCAAAATGAGTGAAGAAGCACGGAATCTAAATGCTCAAACATCAACACAAAATTTCAAAAGTTTTTGATTGGGGAGCCATATCAACTGCTGAGGTTTGTCTGCTGTGTCTTATAAAATCAAGTCAGCGCAGTTTTTGTATAAGAAATTTGACAGCGCCTCATGTTCCTTCTGCAGTCATAATTTATGTTAAAAGTCCTGATTTTCAGCAGGACTTTTAACATTCACATACTGCTGAAAGTACTGCTACATTGTTCAGTGATCAGGATGTCTGTGCTTCAATGGCCATCAAACCCATTGAAAACCCATGGGGTAATTTGAAGAGGAAGATGAGACACTAGAGGCAACAATGCAAGGCATTTAAAGCCCGGGATGGAAGTAACCTGGACTCCCCTAACACTTTAGCATAGCCACAGCTAATCCCCATGTCACATAATATTCAAGCAAAAAGAGGCCCAACCAAGTGTACACTGGATTTTCATTATGTTGATAAAACCTGTTACTCCTCACCAGTTCATTGACAAACCATCCAATCTCTTGACTTTCAGTGATGGGCTTGGGGTACTTTAATGATGGTGCCATGCGGACCCTTCGGTAGGCGTCAATATAGGTTGCTGCAGAAAAAAAAAAAAAAAAAACAGTGAGACTTAAGATTTTTGAATTTAGAACAAATATTTTCTCTTCAGTCTAAATGAACTTACTGTCCTCCGACAGTGATTCTGGTGGTTTACTGCACATGGGTTTGTCTGGGAGGACATGCACTACAAGAGACGGGCTCATGAAAAAACAAATTTTGAAACATACTATTTGTTTCAAAATTTAAATACGTTTAAATATAAATGCATTCAGCATAGTGAAACATTGGGAGGAAAAAAAAAACTTAAACCACTCAGACAAAATTGAGTAATCATTTGACTCTTTGTTCTTATTTGTAAACTTTTCATTGCAGCAAATGTTTGTTTCAAAAAATTATCTTTAAATCCATAGTATAAAATTTTTTAACTTAATTTGAAGTTTCAGTTGACTACTTTTGCTATAAATTTTAGGTTTATACTTATCTGTTGGTTGTCAAACGTTTTCAGCAGTTCAATGACTTAATCTGTTGAAAACATTTTACAAGTATTAAGGTAATGACCTTTCACCTTGGTGTTTATAAACATCTGCAACTTATCTTTCAGTATGGTAAAAATTGGAGCTGTTTTAATGGTGTAGCTGAAGTTACTGTTGCATGATGTCTGACATTTAATTAAACTAACTTTATTCTTCTTATCCATCAAATTATCTAAAGAAATGCCATAGCAGTAAAGCTAATACTCAATAATGAATGTAAGCATGGGCGTAGGTTTGGGTAGGGACGGTAGGGACATGTCCCGACCAATATTCACGGGATATGAAAAAGTCCCGACCAATTTTTGCCATATTGGCTCAAAGAACGTGGATCTACGATCTTTGATTAGCAGCAACAGGCGGTGCGCGGAACGGAAGCTTCTTAGTTTGATATTTATTATGAGCCTCCGAGACCGTGTCGGAACGGTGCTGTCGGGGGGTGGGGGGAGGGGGAGTCAGTTGATTCGTCGGACGATCTTTGATTAGCTGCAAAAGGCGGCGGCTAGCTGGGCACACGCGTCTCCTTCTGAGTCTCCGAGACCATGTCGCCACCAAAAAAGAAAAGGACAGACATTAGAAGTTATTTCGCTACGTCGGCTGTAAGTACAGTGAGTGGACCCATAAGTATCTATCACGCAACGCATTTGTTGTAAAGTCCGGTGTTTAGTAAGGTCAGCACTGAATGTGAGGTAGAATAGGTCTGTTAATTATGTAATATTTTTTCTTTTTTATTTTATTATTGATTTCTTCTTATCTGCAATTGTGTTTGCTGTATCCAGAGGATATTTCTTTTGATCTTACTTGTAACGTTTGCTGAATTTTGTAAAGGAAAAAGTAAAGTGTTCTTGAACTGATCTGCTGAGTATGACTGTATCTGGTTGTATGATATGGTTATGGTTGGGGGGAGGGGGTTATTAAGCCAATGTGGTTTCCCCCCCCCCCCCTTCTCAAAAATGTTCGGTGCTCTTGGGCATTTCACTGTGCTGCGGGGGGGTGTCAAGGTCCCCACCAAAACTTAGACCGAACCTACGCCCTTGAATGTAAGGTTAATTTATGACGGTGTTGATTTGGAATCATTGTAGAAAAAACGAAGAGTAAATTCCTCAAAAAAACAAACAAAAAAAAATTTTTGAAAATTTGAGCTTAATCTCGGATTTTTTTTCTCGCAAATCTTTGACGTTTGGATCTCAGAAAGTTTTTCTAGATAACTTCTAAAGTTAATCTCCTTCCTGAATTTCTTAGCGGAAATGTTCTCCTTTTTATACGGCCCTAATAAGCCTTCTCAAGTTTTCCTATGCAGTGCTTTTAAACACGTATTCGTGATATAGTTCTTTGTTTTTAGAACTCGAAACTTAATTTAAATTGTTTGTACTATTTACAAATTCACAGTAAATAATCTTGCAGTGTATGCTCATGCTTTGTTTTGTAGGAGTGAAAGGGGGGAAACAGACTACTTACACTTCCTGTAAGGGTTGATGCTGAACTCGGTGTGCAGTTTCTGATATCGCCGCTCTTTCTTTACATGCTCAACGTGAATTGCGTTTAGATGAACAAGGTCCTTTTCCTGCCTGCCACCGGCCATAGTTGGAAAAAGCGCAGCAGGGCAGGGGACCCTCTTTCTTTAGTTGACGAGCTGCGTGTTGCCTAGCAACAGTAAATGTTGCTTTATGTTGCAGTTACGGGGCTCGAGCGCATGATGGTGCCACGCGCCCAGCAGTTATTCACGAAAATTTCCAGTTATTAAAGAAATATTTTCTACTGAAATAAATTAGAAATTATGCTGGGAGAATGAGGAGAAATGTGTTATGTAAAGCCATCCCTAAACAAAAGCAAGAAAACTGGGAAATATCAGAAAACATTACTGGAAAAAAAAAAAAAAAAGTTAACTCTTGTAGATGTCTCATTCTACTGCATATTTATTTTTGGCTACTGGTTTCTGCAAAAAAAAAAAAAAAAAAAGTACAGGCTTGATTTGTTAATATTGCAAGCAGCTTCAGATATGTATACTTTAGCTCGTTGTATGTGTACATGACTGACATCAAGATAAAGAAACTTATTCTTGGTATACTGGGAATTATTTTCACTCTAGGCACTATTATCCTTTCACATTTAACTCTATATTTTTCCAGTACATTACATGGCATAAGTAAATCCTCCTAAATGAGGGCATGTCTTTGATAATGTCCTCCAGTTTGATTACTTAAATTCTGCTTGCTTAATGTCAAATAAATCTGTAATTCCCACTTTTTCCACAGTTTTTAGAAGCTTACATACACAATTTTTTTTCTATGCTTTTGACCAACTTGGTGAAGCCCAGATGATGATGAAATGGCAATGTAAACCTCTTTAGATTAATTCACAATATTTGACTTAATGCCAAAACGGACGCACACCTCAAGCACTCCTTGTGTGACATAATGAAAAACCAGAAAGATATTAAGACACTGATTACAAGCTGTTACTAACTATTCCTGACACTAGCAATGCATAAACATTTAATCAATGTAGACATTTAAATTAATGGTCGGAAACATATTGACACCTCTCCAGAAGACTGATGAACTTCAGACACTGTAGTGTTTGTGGTGAGAATAAAATTTTGTTCACAGAATGCTGGTAACATTTTACTTTCTCTTTTTTTATATGGTGACACAAATCTCTCTTATACGCTGCTGCATTCAGATCTTGCAATGTGTATGAATGTGCATGCTACAACTCAAAGCAGCAGACGACTTAATAATGGTTGCGATGTGCAGCTACTGGTTCCTGTCTCATAACCTGATTCATGCTTTATTGGCCCCATGTGGAAAACATAATGGAAACAAGCAATAACTCAAACACTGGGAGGCTTTGGCAGAAGATTTCATTGTGGGTTGGTGACATGTCCCATGTGGGGTTTGTGTTTGTGTGTGAGGAGGACCGAGTAATACGTGTAATGGGTGGATGGGAGGGCTCGCGGTGCCGAGCGCCGATCCCTGGCTCCTGTCACAGTGTCCGACCACGTTAACATCAAGGGAGCGTTTAAGCTTGCAGGCAGTGTGCAGTCAAAGGCCAGTTTGTGAGTTTGTTCAAACTCCACTTTGCCAGAGGAAGAACTACAGATGGTGTTTGATTTGATCAAATATGACATGATTTTAGTCAACTGACCTCCCACTCTGACATGTAAAGGTTAAAAGGGAGTGTTTCCAGCCATTTGAAAGTATTTTAACAAATTAAATCTAATCTCTTTTGTCCTTTGGGTATTAGCATGTGGAAAGATAATATTCTCCCATTTTAATGACTCAGATGAGATATTAGAATTAAAAAAATAAAAGAAATGAGAGCACAGTTCTGTAAAAAACAATCCCATTGTATGATTAAATAGCTTGCCATTTCTGGTGTTACGCCACTTCATCAAGATGTGTAATTACCACAAGGAAGGTCTAATATTTATGTCTTCTCTTTAATAATGTTTTTGCACATGAACTTTACTGTATTTTTTTTTAATTATTCAATAAATTAGAAAACCTAAAATTAAAATAAGGAAGGAGGGTTGTAATTCCAGACAAAGTATATCTCAGAGATGTCATGACTGGTGAAGACAGAGATAGGGAAGAGCCAAAATGCTAACAGTCACTGTAGAGTGGCATGATGAAAATTTATTTAAAATTAAACATGGGCATGAATGCTTACCAAACTAACATGTAAAAACACACAAGAAGCCTACACAAGACAAATGCATGACTAGAACTTTATTAACACCTCAGACAGATGAGGAGGATAACTAATGATCAGGTAACACAGGTGGAAAACATTAACTAAATTTAAAGAGACAAGGCTGAGCTGAGGAAATTAACGGGAGAAGCTGATTAGACAGACTACTGGAATAAATGCAAACAAGAAATAAAACCTGACATCTAATGGATGAGAAACAGAATCTGCTCAACACAAATTAAACTAATAATAAGAAAACCGAAACATGGATACTAGAGCCTAACAAGTCTGATGCACAGGGATAATTATAATCAAAACTTGTAAAGGCAAATACAAGACATGAACAGAGAACATAAAACAAAAGGCAGAATAACTTTATTAAAGGAAATAGCACAATCATCAAGACTCAGTACTATGAGGATAGTGAACCAGAAAGGCTTAGACTATGAACATGATAGGAGACGTGTTGTAGTTTAGCTCTTCGTAGCTAAGATACAAAAAGCCAAACAGAAAACAAGACTGGACAAAGAACAGAGACACAAGACAAGATCAGACATGGAAAAGAGACAAAGCAGGAGAACAGAAACAAACCTCAATTTGAATGTAAATTAAGCATGAACCAAATAATCTAGATTAGCATAAAATAACCAGGAGACATAATATTCACATAAAAAATCAGATGTATATAATCATGCTCATGTATGTGGCTGTGCACCTTTCCTTTATTCATCCCAATTTGTGTCAAATAGAGCGCAGCTGCTGATGCCGCCCTGTCCCGCCCATAAATAAATGTGCAAATTAGTATAAATACATTGGAGGCGTCCACCCTGTGTCCAAATAACCATGACAGAAACATTTGGGCAAGTCAATGAAAAGGAATTTTATAGAATGTGAAATAGAGGTGTTGGTGTTTGAGGTTGAGGCAAGAAGAAAAATAATATTTGGAAGTCACTCCTCTGGAATTAGTAATAAAATGACAACGCGGCATATGCTGTTAATGCGAGAGGAGCAGAATTTAGATCACTGGCTGAAATTAAAAAGAAATGGTCTGAAATTAAGGTGGATGTCAACAAGAAAGTTGGTGCACATATCTGGGGTGTTTCAACAACAGGTGGAGGCCCAGAATTACCAGAACTGACTCCACATAAAGGAAGAGTTTCTGCAGTGATCAGGAAGACGGCACTTCCTGGCCTCCTGCCAGCACACGAAGGGGAATCGGACATGTTAGGTATTGGTATGTATAATTTAAATAACTACTTTAATAATCCTGTACCTATATAAATCAATACCTTGACAATTTAATATATTGCAACATACCATTAAGCAGAGTGTACACACTGAGTTATTCAAGTTGATATTTATTGGCAGGTCAAGTGGAAACCAGGAAGTGCATCGGATCTGAGAAGAACCTCAGTCATTGGTGCTCACCAATGCTGTGCTGCAGTTAGAGGGATGCTGTCCAAACCATCAGGTACATTTGCGCTGAATTAAAGCAAACAAGTTTTTGAGTGACATAAGTGAGTCAGTAAAAAACTAAAAAAATAAACAGTTTGTGTGCCCATATACGTGCACTGCTCTGCAATGTCCGTATGAAATCCAAACTACAATGTCTCGCTGCTGCTTTGAGCTAAATTGAAGGTGCTGGCCTTCATCAAGCACAGGCAAACCTCCAAGATTTGCCATATTATCAGCACGCCACATGCTAGCTCACTGTGACATGCCTTCAATGGGGTGTTAAGCAGGACACCACCACTCCTGTCCCAGCAGCGCCCTATGGTACGCTCAATAACAGACCGTGTGCTGGCATGCAGCTCGTTGTATCCCAGCTCTTGTTTTGTCTGGGGAATGAAGAGAGGAGTGAGGAGCTAGGAGGCAAATGGGTAGCGTTGGCTACCTAAGGACAGGGGATGGATTAGAATCAAACCATTTAAATGGCATCAATTAGGAAGACCACACAAATGATGAAGTACAGAAAATACTGTAAACAATTTAGAATTGGCTGCACAGTTTTCGAATGAAAATGCTTCTGATTCACAAAAAGCAAAATCATATGCAGAAGGTGCCTTTTATAACAGTAAGAGAGCAGTCGATGGCTCTGATTACATGCAGAAATCAGCTCCTTGCTGCACATTGCAATTTGATATCTGCCTGTTCAGCCAGAGTGTAAGGAAATGTCATATAATGGGAGAACATATGAATGAGACTTGGGACAATACCAAAATAAGTTTTCTGTGTGTGGAGGACAACTAACTCTGTCACCCTGAGCCTACAATTCCCACTGCAAAATATGGTGAAAGCAGCATCATATTTTATGATGTGGGGAGGCTTTTCTTCAGCAAGAACAGGAAAGATGCCAGTTTTTATGGGGCTTAGTCTGTATTTCATTTCTTTTTCTTTTTTACATTCACTGTATCTGCTCAGCTGTTTGGAAGGTGCAGAAAGCAAGATGCAGTATGTGGTGGCCATTTATGTAATGTTTGCAACTCGTAATTTCTACTAATTTAGTTTTCTATTTTGGGGAGTTTAGAATTTATTTAAGTTAAGTTTAGATCCACAATCTGTAGTTAATTTGTATATTTGAATTGATTATGTTGGTAATTGGTTAGACCCTCCCATTAATTTGAGTAATTAAAACACACCGGGTGCTGAGTGGAGCCATTGTTTGGCAAATGTTTGGCATGTGGATGGGAGGTTTTTTGTAAATGATTTTTTGACCACTTTCATTTTCACTTTTCACCTTTTGTACTTGAAACGTCATATTAAGTTTACTTTCATTTTTGACTAAGTTGTAGGTCATTTTTGGTAATTATTTTGTCGCTATTTTTACAAGAAATAAAGAATATATTTTTTCAAACAAATTAAATCGGAAGTGCGTTCAAATCAAAAACCACCTGTTAACACCCACGGCCTTGGTTGGAATATAGTTTTTTGGAGACATAGAAGGCCGCAACACAGTACTGGAAGAAACCCTGTTAAGAGCTGAAATAAATTTGGGATTTGTATTCAGATATAGACCTTCCATCAGAAAAATGCCTTAAACATACAATTCACCAGTTATGTAAATCCAGTTGTGAATCTGTATGTTTTTTGTGTTTAATCACTAGTTCGATTGCAACTAGTTTTCTGTAGTGATAGCAAAGAAATTCCAATAATTTTGCAAACCGTGGATCCAAAACAGGACATTTTTGTTCCTATTTGAACTATTCTGTGAATGGTGTTGGAAGTATGCAACTTACAGGAAAAAATAATAAGACTGAACATCAGTACTGAGCTAAAACCCTTTTTGAGAAAGGATTGATAATTGCATTGAGGTAGGTTTTCATGAGCACTTTGATCAGACAATCAAACCTTGTTTAATGAAAAAAGCCTTCATCTTCATTACATCAAACCTTTCGCATTCACTTTCTAACACAAGATGAAATGCACACAGAATGAGAACTGCACTCACCTAAAGCGAGATCAACTTCTCTCAGGATCCCGAGCTTGCTCTGCAAATCACATCCTTTTACGCTGGCTTCATCCACTGATACCAGCCTCTGACCTTTCCCAACAAGACTCAATTTTAATTATCAAGTGACCTTTATCGCCCCTAATTAACACACCATGTCATGTATTATCCAACCTTTTTTCTCCACCATTGCTTTGACATGAAACAAATTAGAGGTGCAGACTTTTTCCTGTTCAGCACCACCTAATTGTCTCCATGATGGCCAATAAAGTAGGTCCGTTGATATTTTTGGAAGAAGAGGAAATATTGTTTGAGCTCCTTAACCTTAATGAAATCTCCATTCAAGCTTGTCCATATTAATGTTTGCTGACCTTTCCATGAAGTGTCAATGGCTGAGGATGTAACATTTTCTATCAAGCACCTTTTAATAAATATGTTAATTTTCTCCTGTGCAGTAGTAGACTAGAATGAGGTTTCAAAGAGATGCTTTTATGGTAAAGACATCAGTTTCACCAGCTGATTAATGAGTGTGTGTTGTTGTGGATTCCGAGTATAATAAATTTAAAAGCTGATTTGTGCTCAATAATACAGAGTCAAAGTCCCTTTTACTCAGCTTAAAGATTTCAGATGATCTGTCAGGGTGGAATAAGAGCTCAACCCTGATCTGTAGTGAAGATCGTGAGAAAGTGGTTCGTAGTTTGACTTCGGACCCCCGTGTCTGTTCTGTCTGTGGCTGCCAGTCAACCAGAACTCTAATCTCACTGCAGATAAAACTCCATCCATCTCATCCTTTGTCTCCTCACGTACAGTGACGATAATTTATCTCTGCTTTTTATCAGATTATTTTTTCCCCTCTATCTCTTTGACCCCCATACTTGGACTGTGGTTGTTTACTTATCTGATTATGTATTTCTACTCTCCCCAGTTTTAAGCTAGCTATGTTTGGTAAAGCTTTGCACTTTTGAACAGGATCAGCTTTGCTGTTCACTTCTATCCAAACACATTGCTCTGGAAACAACGAGCTATTGCAGATATCATGTACCATTACAGGTACAGACACACACTTGTACCCTCTACCAGGTTGTTTTGATAGGCATGTAGGTGTCTGGAGCTCAGCGGAGACATGATGATCGTGGGAAACCTGTCTTTCCATCAGATGGCAGCTCCATGTCACCATTGGCCTTGTCTATAATCTCCTGTTTAGTCTCAATAGAAACGTTCTCAGGTAAAAGACAGGGTGAAGAAGACATTGAAAAATAGGATAAAAATAAAATCTCCAGATAACCATTATGTTGGTGGACAAGCAGATAAAGAGGAAAATGAATCACAACGTTGATATTCATCAACTCTGTGATGAGAAGTCAGCTTTTTTTTTTTACATCTTGGATCTTAATAGTCTGTTCTACTCATAGAAAAATGCAGCTATTCCAACTTGCATTCAGAGAAGATGTTCTGAGGTTACCTATAGTAATGAGTTGCTATTTCAGCTACTAGTGCTTTGTTGTGTGTTTGTTGACGGACCCAAATACAGCAGGTGAAGGCGTCAAGTAGATTTGTGTTTTTTAATGAAAAATGAAGGACATACGCTTACAACAAAAACTGTGGAGACGCAGGGAATGCAGGGAGCCAGAGCAGAACAAAACACAGGAATCCAGAACAAAAACGACAGGGAATAAAGAGGAGATAAATGGAGTTCATAAGAGTGAGAGGAGAAAGGTTGGGAGAAAGAAATAAACTAGAGTAACAAGGAGTAACTAGAGACAATAAATAAACATAAGCGAGAAACAATAAGAACAACTCAACTAAAGTAAATCAAGACTGAACTAATCAAAGAAAGAGACTAAAGAACACAGAATAATAAACAAACCTCAAAACAACCCAGACCTGCTCATGTGATTTTATTAATTTTGGAATCATGTTATGAACTTATATTAAGAAATCCACACTCTTCATTTTTGCATTGAGATAGTTTGTTCCATTTTTTTGCCTAACTTTAGCTAGAATTGGGTTTTCGTTCTCTACTCCAGCGCTGCATTTATCTGTCTTCTTGTTTGGTCTTTTTGTGAGGACAGTCTTGCCTAGAGTTGATGACACGTGTAGTTTCACTACTAAATGGAATTCTCACAGAAGTACATGAGTTTTATCACAGCAGATGAGGCTGGTGGATGGGGGCAGGTTTGTAATATGGGAGAAACAAGACGGTGGAATCTGTTAACAGGAATCATTTTCATAGGAATCTTTTATGTTCTGTAGAAAACTTGAGCATTATGTCTACACATGATATTTTATTAATTCCCTTTCTGATTTTTAGGAATTAAAATATTTTCTCCATGCACAATTTTTCAACAGGATTTAATAGTAGTAATTTTTTTTTTTATGGGAATAACAATGAACTCAATTTAGTTCAAATTCAGTATAGAATCTCTAATAATTGTGAAAAATCTAATAACTTTAACCTTAGTTATAAACTCAATAAATAATTAGTGTTAGATGTGGAGTATACCAGCTCAGTTTTAACTGCTTTGATACTTTAGTTTCTTTGGAAAAGTAGGGCTCATTTATTTCAAGAATGGTTTTTGTTTTCTAGAAGTGGGGAAAAAAATCCATCTGCTCCCATGTCACATCTAGGCTTTAAGGGTGTTTGTGTAAATGTATGACAGATACAGATATTAATATTGATCCCAACATCAGTGCAGATGGTGTTGTCTGCATGTCTCAGTGTGCAGCAGAAGAAAGCGATATCCCCAGATTCACAAGCTTAATGCATCATATTTATATGCAATATATGTAATTCTACAGATTTGTAGAATGTTTGTAATTCTACAAACATTTTCAAGAAAAGATTGAAAAATATATACATATACAAAAACAGTTTTAACATGTTTTTGTTAGTTTATTTGACTTTTATTACCAAAGGGCATACTTTAGATGGAATAATAATATTTTTTTGATTTTTTGACTAGCTTCTGTTGAGCTCGTCATAAGCATGCAGTGGAGATCGTTCAATAAATTGATAAAAAATTAATCTTCCAGATTGGTTTTGATTAGATCATAAGACTACATTTTTGGAAATTATAAAATTGATTGGTTAAAGAACACCAGCACAGCGTATCTTATCAATAATACACATGAACATTATTGAAAGATGCATCACAATTGATTTGGATTGCCGCACATCTGTAGTTCTGCACTCAAAGCCTTTTCCTCACTGGCTTCCTGCTGTAAACAACTTTATCTTTTATTGTCTATGTTGCCTTTCCCATTCTTGGAAACTATGTCTGCTTTCTGCTTCTGGCCAAGCCTAACGCCTTTTATTTTGTTCACCCCATTTTCCTTCAACTGACTCACAGCATATTTTAAACCTCAGTTTGTACCTTTAAGTCCAGTCATCTGTTTTTTGTTTTTTTTTTTACTTCTAGACACATCCTCTGTCTGTCACACTCCCACTGGGGTGTTAACCTCTCAATGTCGACTTTTTTCCTCTGTTTTTTTTTTCCTTCTTTAGAAAAACCTCAGACATTTCATTCCCCTGGCAGAGATTGAAGGAAGCAAATATGACAGAAAAGGGCAAAAAGAAAGCTGCTTCTACAAAGTTTTGGTGGAAACTATATTGTAGCTTACACAGTTGCTTCTGTGAAGATGACATCTGCATTTGTGTAATTTTTACGCCTTTTGATTCTGATAAAGATGATGTAGATTGCTTTTTGTGCACTGCTTATTCAGATGAACTTATAGAGTTTAAGAAGAATAAACTCCCATATATTGTAAACAGTTTTTATTTTATTTTATTTTATTTAAGCCGATGTTTTTGAAGTGATAAGCTGAAAAAAATAACAGAAGATGAGATGTTGGTATACTATACAAGCTATTTAAGGAATAAAATAGACCCACTAAGCCATTTTGTTCATCTTTCTGAATTATTTTCAACACTGAGATAACCACTTCTTTACCCTCCATGATGTTTACAGCATTGGTGGTTTGCATCATTAACTCTGTGTGGCTGAGGCACTGACAACATAAACTCAAGGGTTCATGGCTCAGATATCCTGAATAGGGAGGTTGTTTGGTGAGACCAGTGGGGTTATCGGTCATGTCAAATTCCTGGCAGAAGTGGTCACTTTGTTTGGGAAAAAGATCTGGCTTTGACATGGCTTAGCAGTCATTTAACCTCCCCTTGAGTGAAAGGAGCTCAAGGTGTTGGAACAAAACCTTGGAAGATAACATCATTTCAGAGTGCAAATCTTACAAGTCCCAAGAAACGCGTGCTTTTTAAAAATGTAATATTACACCCCTCTTGGTTTACTTAATTTGGCTTTTAAACACTTTCACAACATAAATAATGTACCTCATAATTTGTCCGTGAATTGTTTGGGAATCCATTGCTTACGAGTCCCTTTGGGGGGTTTTTTCTAACTCATCTGTGATGCTGAAAGTAAAGTTCTGAGCTGAAAGACAAACAGTGATGACCTGCAGAGACAATGATGTGAAATTACCAACCTTAAAACTTAAAAGAAACCATAAATATGTATTTATAGGTTTAAAGAAGTACGTAATAGTCACTTGATCCATTGCAGTGTGCTCATGACATACTGTGAAGATGGCAATATCCATTGAAAACTGATATTCAAAAGAAACAGTCTGGTGTAGTGATCATGGGAACACAATGTTTTAGAAATATGAGCTGAAAATGATGGATCTTAAAAAACAAAACTAGTGTAAATTTGTTGCAAGTTAATGCTTTACTATTAACATCCCTCACTTTCTCCTGAAAGGTAAACTTGTGACTCAAGTCACTAAGTTAAGTGGTTTTCTGTTCCTTTCCTTTTTTTAAAAATTACTGCAGTTTTCTTCCATCCTCACATGCTGTCCAGCTAAAATGTCAAATCTGTCAACAAGAACCACTTTACCCAGAGCAACAAAAGAGAGCTCAGGTTCCTCCTGTCGCTCGGTGTTTGCTTACATCCAGGTGAGGCTTGACACTTAAGAAGTTGATTTCAAAATTTGTAGATGTTTCTGTGAAGTTGCAACATTTACCGTCAATCTTAACACAGTCTTGTTTTAGTACATGAACCGAAGTGGAATAAAATTTACTTCAAATTATCTAATTTTTGGCTGGATACATAATATAAAGAGAGAAAGAAAATCTATCAATTTAAACAATATAAAAAAAAAACATCAGGTAATATAATTAACAATAGAAAATTAAAAGAATGTTTAACCAGTCTGTAAAACTAAATAAAAATGCATTTCTGGTGAGGAAAAAACAAGGACAACCTCACTTTTATTTCCATTTTAAATGGCTAAAATTACTCACTGGTGCGTTACATCAGCTGCAAATGACTGCACCATAATTAATCAGCATTTGGCCTTGGTGTCAAGTCAAATTTATATTGCAAGGAAACACAGAATCAAGGATTACTACAGTAAGGTTTACAGTCACTCGTCAACTCAAAGAAGTAATGTTTAATTTAAAAAGTTTCACTTGCTCTTTCTAGTTTTCAGGGACAACAATAAAAGTGACAACATTCATTTCATTTATTAGAGGGATTTCACCCACATGGATAAATGTGGGTGAAATCCACAATGACAACCATTAATTAGAATTAATGGTTGTCAGTTTTCAAAAAGAAAAAAATATATATAGTGAGATTTTCTTTTTACTGCAGTAAAAGATTCATTTAATTTTAAGACTTTGGACATATCTTTACAAGAAGTCCCAATGAATATGGAGGACACTGCGATGAACTGAAAAGATGCATGTGTGTGTGTGTGTGAGAGTGTGTGTGTGAAGCCAAAGTAGAAAAGTTTGGAGAAAAGTTTAAAGGCTGCTGCTGAAATACTAAACTACGTCTGTCAGGCCCTCTTTCAGTCATCATTATGGTGCTTTCTGGACAACAGCTGACCAGATGTTTATTGAGTGACTAAGTGTTGTGCTTTCACTGCAGTCATTATCTCAGCCAGTAAAGACAATTGATTCTTCTGCTCATTCCCTCCAATTTTATCTCATCGTATCACCGTTTAACCTTCTAATCTGATGCATGTGTCTGTGTTCAATCGTTAGACATTTCTTTCATCAAAAAGTTTTAGATCACACAATATTAAGACCTAAAATAGGAAGAAAGAACAATAAGCAGTATAGTTTTGGACTTTTGACTATTTTCCAACAGGAGTATCCAACTGTATTGTGAAAGATGGCAACCTATTCGTTTTTTCTTCTAGTTGTGCTGTTAGGATAGCAGATGGAGATTGATGAGCTTATTACATTCAGATCGACCTGCTGAAAGGCAGTGGTACAGAGTTTATGCCCTTTCACAATGAAGGTCAGCTACGCGGCTGCCTTTAAAAATCAACCTTGTCATCATTTACTTATTTATCTGAAATTATAAGCAGAAAAAATCTGAGCTCAGACTTTTTACAGCTAATTATCGTCTGCTGTTCAGTTTTTAGTTCAGTCATCTAAAAGCTAAGATGGTATATCACATTTTATGCCAGTAATTACTTAAAATAAATTAAAATGATTACAGAAAGGCTATTTTGGATAATTACATTTCATTGAAGTTTGCTATCTGATTGCACTGTGTTGCTATGAGTTTTGTAATAGAAAAACACAACTACTGAGATAGTATTTGTTTCCCTCCGCTCCCAGTCAAAATATCTATTCTGATAATGATAATGAGATTCTGAGTTCCAGTCAGACATTTTTTACATTGCCTCAGGCATTCAGGCATTTCTCCCCAGGTTTGGGACTCGACTAGAGAAGCGGTCCAGCTGTGACAGACACTTTGCCACTGTTTGTTCAGTTGTTGTCTTAAAAACGGTATGGTGTCACCACACTGGGGCCATGGCCCAGAGATCAATGTCTGACGGAATCTAATAATCTTTAGCTCTTCTCATAGGATGATCATTGCACTAATCTGATGTTTTCACGCAACCTTCCACATTGATGCTGACTCATTTATCTTCTAGATCTTAATTCCACCATTCTAAGAAAAAATGTGAAACAAACATGTTCAGGTAGTGTAATTGTAATCATCATTTAGAATGAGTGACATTCTTTGAGTGTTATAAGAGAAGCTACAGTATTTTTGGTTAAATTCTCTCCCACAGCAGCTGAATTGCTGACTGGCATTTTCCAGAGCAGAAATGGAGAACAGGTACAATATATAGCTTCCCACATATACCCAGCCACTTTTGCCACACACACATACACACACACCTGGAGAGCTTACATGGCTTTACATGAAGAGCTGGTACTCAGCCAGCAGCGGCTGCCAAGAACCCATCATCACACTTTTCAGTTGGCAGTCTCTCGACAGTCCATCCTTTTGCAGCTCTCCTGTTGAAATGTGTTTGTGTGCGTGAGCATGGAGGTGTTAATGTGCGTCTCTCTAGAGCAGTAATGTGTCAGAAAATAAAGTGATGGCGAGGTGAGCTGCATGCACTGAAAGACAGAACAACAGCAAATGCTGTTAATATGCAGAGAGCTTCGCCCCTGCCACATTATGTCTCCTAACAGGCCCCATCTTTAACTGATTACATTCAATCACACCAGCAGCTGCCTGTGCTGCATTGCTGCACTATATGGGCTCACATGATGGAGGAGTTGAGAGAGCGATAAAATCTATCAACTTTGGTTGACACAATGATCGGATATAAGCAAACATTATGAGAGTTCATAATGGTTTTCATCTTACCGTGTAGAGGCCGTTTCAGTTTCATACTGTAGGGAGAATCAAATTCACCTTTTGAGAACATTTTTTGTTGTCAAAAACGTCAATTTTCCCAGAAACGGTTTCAATACATAATTTTTGGGACAACAAATTAAATACTGCATTAGTCACAAAGTAAAAAAAAAACAAAATCAAAATACACTCCAATGACACATAGCATTGTGACCACCTGCCTAAAAATGTGTTGGACGTCCTGCTGACCATTGAAGCATGGACTCTATGAAACCAAAATTGTGAGATGTCTCACTGTAAGGTGAGACTTATTTGGTTCACAGATGTGCAATTGGGTTGAGCTCCACAACCATTTTTGCTTAGTGGTGTGGAAAAGTTTACACAAGATACTATTTTCAGGGAAATGTTGGTGAGAGGAGATCGACTTGAACATTGTTTCAGGCGTTCCCATACGTAACTGAATGGTTAATTCAGAAGTAATAACTTGTATTTTCATTTCCATTTCTTTTATGTTCACTACAATAATAATTCATTTGAAAAAAAAAAATCCACATTGTGACAGGCAGTCAGTGATTGTTAGCCATCCTCTTCCTTGTCTCGTCTTTCTTTCTTGGGATCACTGGGCTTCTTGGTGCCCGTCACTCCTCAGCAGCCGAACACTGAGATCCAGTTACATCAGCGCTGATGACCTCCACTTGATGCAATGCGTTCAGCTGCAGAGACCTTCTCTGTTCAGGCGTGTCAGCAGTCGGCCTTCAAACACACCAAGGACAACAAATCAAGACAAAAGAGGACTTTACAGATGAAGAAACTGGTGCTCAAAAATATGTTTTGAAGAGCTGTGAGGAGAATGAATCATAGCTGTTCCAGTTATTCGAATGATGAAACTCAGTTTCTGACAGCTATGAAAAAGCCCAAACTCCAGAACAATAGAGCCTAAGAATGACTTACTGACATGCTTCACATATTAAATGCTGAGGGAACAACATTCCTTCTGAATAAATCTAAGCATCAACATTTACAGTGTCTTTAAACATTGTTTACACAAATAAAATGTTATTGGGATGTCGTGGCAAGATTTTGATACGGAAAGAAAATTTTAAATGTTTTTCAAAGTATTTTAAAAATGAAATCCCAAATGTGTGGTGTGCCTTTGTGTGTTCATCCATCTTTGATATCCCTAAATAAATTCATACACAATAAATTTGCCTCATAAATCACCCAACTAGTTATAAGAATCAACCAGAGTGGATTTATCTGTGTATAAAAATTCTACTTATCTGCTTACAGATTAGCACAAACATGACGCAAATCCCTATTTTCACAGTCACAATACTGTCCGACATGCGTCGTAATCACAGAATCAGTTATTACTGCTATTACTACTCTATGGTAGATGGCTGTGCAGATCTAAAATACTTGTGCCACATTCTGGATTTTAAATTGTTTCTTTTAGGTTTAAGGCATTCTAAAAAAATATGTTTCATTTAAAATTGTTATCTGCCAAGGAAACACCTGAAGCCAATAATCTGACAGTTTGCTGGATCCCCAGAGAATATATCTCTGTTTGAATCTTACAGGGACACATTCATCACATATCTTCAGGATTACTGTGTGTGCGTGAGCGTAGATGTGTGTGTGACAGAAAACACACGTCCTGGAATTTATCAAGACATCTGTCCCTTCAGCCATGAGGAGCATTAAAATTAAAACAGCCAGACCAATTCAAGGCATCTGAATTTATGGTTTTTATTTTTTAATTTTAACTGTTAAACAAACTCTGAGAATAAAATCACACTTTCTTTTGATGACAAAATTCATTTTTATGTGTTGGAGCAAACGGCAACACGTCATCTGCTCAAAAAGATACTAAAGTACCGTTTCACAATTCCAACTAAAACAGAATAAAATCAATGTTTTTATTACACATAAAAACTCATCAGCTGGAAACATAAATCACTGCTCAATTATTTACCTCCAAAGAAGGCCTGGCTCATAATTCAGAATTTGTGTCAAAGGTGATATGTATAGCATTACATTTTCATATTTACATAATGTGGTACCATTTTTGTGGCTTTGTTTATTTTAGGTCTCAGTACCCTGTGGAAGTTTCTTACAAGGTAAAAGCAAAGAAATACTTTCATGATTAAGTTCCACAGAAAAAGAAAAATCTAGTATATATTTATTAGAACATTACACTCACCCATTTAGACAAAAATACCCCAAACACAGGGAGTTGTTTGCTTTTCCTGTGTTCTTTCCTTTTGATTCAGTGGCCTGATTGTTTCACATGGATTGCTATTTATTCCCTGTTGGCGGATGCGATACCCTGAAAATGACAGATGTCGAGCTCAGCCGAAGATCTACACCTGTTTCTGTCTCTCCTACTTCACAAATAAAAAATATTAAGTATTACTGAAAAATATTATTCAGAGCTTAATAGAAGTATTTACCTACGGAAGAGGATTAGGGCCACTGGAAAAAAGAAAAAAAAATCTGACTTTAATCTCAGAACTCTGAGGAAAAAGTCAGAATTCCGACTTTAATTGTAGAATTCTGAAATTAAAATCAGATTTATTTATTTATTTATTTATTTTATTTATTTTCCCCCAGTCGCCCTAATCCTCTTCCGTAATTCACCAGCTGTGAATTCTTTCAATAGTTTTTAGTATATCTGGGGTGGATATTTTATTGGGTCCAGTAAAATCACAATGGCCCCCAAAAAAACAGACTGTTCTGATAAATTGTGACAAGAAGAAAAATAATACATGGTATTAAAAAGGTACAAGCTAATATCTGAATACGTATTCTGCCCTGTTCACTTTTCATACCTGTAATTTATTCTTGGTTTGAAAAACAGTAAACAAAGCAGTCAAGTTAATAATAAATTTTGGATTACTTTAAAGCTTGGTTAGATTTTAAAACATCCCAAAGCTTTGAACGTCTCCCAGAGGACAGCTTAATCCACGTTTCCAAAAGGAAGGAGAGGGATGTAACACAACATGCAGCACCATGACCGTCCACCTATGACCCATAAAATCCCATTGAAACACAATAAAGATTGAATTTGTAAAACTTTGAGCAGCAATGCTTTTGCAAGACATTGCTCAACACTCACATAAACGTAACATATACTACTACTTTCTTCCTCTACTACCCTCTAAGTTGCATTATTTGCTATTAGTTTAACTGCCATCTTTATGTTTTAGCTGTGATGCCTGGGGGAATGTGACTCACATAATGCTTTCAGAAACAACTAAAGTCAACAACTCAATGGTTTCTCAGTGGTTTCATTAGATAGAAAAACTTATTGAACTAATTTGAATAATGAACTGAACTTAATGCACTGTTTGATAACTAGGATCAGTTTTGATGTATGTGTGACTGAATTGATATGACTTCTTTGGAAAATCCCTTCGAGACAGCATTTGTTGTGAATTGTCACTAGTAAACTGAGTTGAATTGGATCGCATAAACATTCTTGGTGGTGATGAATACTGGCCTTCTGAAGGGATTAGTTATGAGCTGTGTTTAGATTAGGTAGTAGGAAGCAGTGACAACACCTGACGCACTGCTGGCGCACCAGGATCATTAATTAGAGTCATTACACCTCCGGTCCCAAAGGCACACATTTACACACAGTTTTACACACAGGCGCTGTGTAACTGCAGCCACAAAGTCAAATACCAACACATGACGAAGTAAATGCACACCTGTTGACACAGCTGGACAGACGGTGAGTGTGTAAAACAGTAACTTCAATTTAAGTGATACAGAGGTAAATTTGTCTTTGTGTATGAATGGAGGTGGTTTTTTAGTGCGGTGAATTTACGGCACATTTGCGCTGGAGACCCCTGGACAGGACAACTGACAAACAAACTCACCCTCATACATTGCTGCTGACTAATAGCTGGTGGCTATTCCTGCTTTGCCTCTGACACACGTCTTTCTTCGTTACCCTCAAAAACTGTCCTCTCCTGCTTCACCCAGGTTGCAGAGGAGCAAAAACGTGTTTTAAGTTGCAATGTGAATCACATTTTAAGGTGCATTCTGAAGATTTCATCACTTTTTTTTTTTTTTTTTGTCCTAATCTTCATTATCAACAGCCCGAAAAAAGATATTGTACACGCTGGAGCCACAATTCAAGATTGCATCAACTTCTTATAAACCAAACTGTCTCCAGGCAACGGAAAACATACACTTTGTGTTGAAATCTAGATGTTTCAGATTATCTAATCTTGTTTATATTCTTTTTCTTTTGCACCAGACCAAAATTGGAAACAATTTTCCATCAGAAGCCCATCTGTTTGAGCTTTTCGGTCTTCAAAAAAGAAAAGAAAATCTAATCAGGTCATTTATTTCTAGACTAGAATTTTTCAGTTCCAAAGTATCAACTAAAGTTTAGATTATAAACAAAGCAAGATTGTTTTTTTTATTTACTTCTATTACATTCTTATTCTAAAAAAAATAATGTTTTCCTGATGCAAAAATGAGAATATTCTACTCAGAAAAGGAAGTGTAAGATCAGGGAGTGATGGGTGGATTGTGGGATTACGGGAAGAAAAACAGGCGTCACGTCTGACACGCAGTCTGAAAATCAGCAGCCCTGCTGTCTCCATTCTTTGTTTCTTTTTCCATGTCTTTTGTCTTTAGCGGTGCCTGCTTTTAAATATTTGTTTTCTCTTCCACGGACCCTTCATTTTCACTTAACAAATTGATTTTGATTTCACAAGTTGCCATTTAAATGTTTTAATTTACCTCAGAATGTCTATCAGATCTCAATGTCTAAGCGTCAGTGGAGCACTCAGAGGCACAGTGGTTGTTTATTTAAACCAGTGGTGCTCAAAGTCGGTCCTCGTGGCCCGGCATCCTGCATGTTTTAGTTCTCTCCCTGCTTTAACACACCTGGATCAAATGATGGCTCATTAGAGGCCTAAGAAGAACTCTGACATGCTGAAAAGGTTGTTACTACGACCAGGGAGAAAACTAAAACATGCAGGATGCCGGCCCTCAAGGTCCAACTTTGGGCACCACTGGTTTAAAGGGAGAGCCAGAACAATCCAACATGTTCTGGGTGTCCAACCACCTTTATTTACTTAAAGACTCCCCATTAATATTTGCTAGCCTTCAACTGGGTTTTTAGTGTATTCTATAAATATATCTCAAGATAATAAGGTATGCACAGACATTTTTCACAGAATATAATATTTTTGCATGAGGCTTTAGTGAGTTTTAGCATAAAAGTCCTCTCACTTTGGTTAAAAGACAGTGGGAATTGTAAGAACAAGACAAGAAGAGCAAACAAGTCAGATAAAATCCACGCTGTGCGCTTTGATGCAGCCTCATTTGTTCAAAATGTTGTTACCTTCCTGGTGCCTGAACCTTTTGAAAGTGAAACAGAGCATGAAAACAGGGTGTGTGTTTTTTTTGGTGCTAGTCTTCGACCCACAAAATATATTACTCTCTAATTTTCAAAGAGGAAATTGACACATTTTTCAGGCCCGACACTTTTCTGTTTTCTCATTTGTCTGTCAGTTTTTCAGCTGAGTGAGTTTATTCCTGCCGTTTATGCACTTACCGATCACTTTCATTTGGGTGTCAGTGAGTCGCTATAGGGTGGTGATTTAGTGCTTGGAAACATACCTTCTCTAAGTGGAAATTTACAGATGGAAGGGCTCCTCTGTAATAAGTGGCTACACAGTGAAGACAGACACGGTACTAAATCCCTCCACTGCTCTGTCTCTCAGTCTTTGCATCTTTTTTATTTCCTTCTTTTGCCTGTGTGTGGATACGCTGTTAATTTGTGATGAGTGAAGCTTTTCTGTTAGAGCTTTATTTCTTACCAACTCATCAATTTGATGGAAAACAGTGGTGACCATATTAAGCCAGATTAGGTCACGTTGAATTTACTCAGTTTTCACACATGAAATCCATTTTGAAATGGACTTGAAAAGATCTCTGCTAGAATATCTGTTATTGTTGGAAAACAGATTTGAACTGGGATTTTTTTTTTACAAGTTTGCTGATACATTTATGATGCTAAGGCCATCCTCCTGGCTTTGATTGGTTGTTTTTGCAGATTCGTTGCTACTGAAGTTGCTATTTTTATTTTTTTAGCTGCCTAAGAGAAATCAATATTAAGGAAGTTCTGTTTTTCATCTCTAATTTACCATTTAAACCAAGGATGTTGTGTCTAAACTAAGTCCTCTTCTGTTTTGTTGACCCAGATTCTCCTCCATTCTGAATTCCAGTCTTTGTGTGAGAAAGAAAGCGAACACAAGGCAACGTGTGTTTTCTTTCTGGATACAACCCAGAGACAGCTACAACTGTGCCTGATGAGATCTGCACTTGTGTTGCTCGCTGTCAGCGAGCACGGTTGGTGTCATATGTGGTGATCCAGCTAATGCAAAGCTGCAGCAGAACATCAGCACAAACTTTGTTGAAAAGGTGCCACCGACATCCAGGCTCTGGCAACTGTGACTCAAGAGTTAAGTGGAACAAACCTGAAATTTTTATACAAATTGGGGTTAGAAATTAAAATTTAATTCACTAAAAAGATGCACAAAATCTACAGTATAATTTAAAGACTATTATACTCTATTTTACTGCCTTTGGTGATTTTTGCTAAAGGATAAGACTGTTTTGTTTTGAACTAAATAAAATTTTTAACAATGTGACATTTTCTAAATGCAGAAACTCAGGACTATAGATATTAATGTTATGTACAGATATTAAAGCAGATTTATTTATTTTTCTGTTAAGTTTTGATCAATAAATGAAAGTTTGACTTAGATACTTGAAACCTTACTTAAAAAAATAATGGAGAGAAATAATTGTGAAAAAAGTCCTAATTTCTCATTTAATAATACATTTTCTTACATTAAATTATCCCCTATAACCTTAGATTGTGGTTCTTAATTCTGTTTGGGTTGGCTTACTCACCATTTACAAAATCTGATTTATTGCAGCCTTTAAAACAATTAAAGACAGCTGGTGAGTATTAAGTTGTTTGTAGTCCTGAAGTGCTAAGCAGTCCCACTGAAAACATTGGGCTTGAAATGACCAAAAGTGCAAATTATTTTTCTACCAGCATCTGTTCAGGTCAAAGCATAATGTTAGGTTTTACTTTCTGTTTGTGACCCTAGTTTTTTGCACAGAACTTCTGAGTGGTTTCATGCAATTTCCTGAAAAAAAAAAATAAATAAATAAAAAAACATTCCCAGAGTGTGAATATCATTGGATTAGCCTTGGTAGATTGCATGTATTTCGTAATCTGAATAGTACAAAACTACTTTTGCTAAATAGTAGGTGGAGACTCTGAGAGCAAGAGACCAGTTTTGTAGTTTGTAGTAGATTATTTTCAGAATTAAAGAGAAGCAAAGTCTGAAGAGTATGATTGACAAACATTTTTTTTTGTTCTCAGTTTTTGTTACATTGATTTCAAAAAACAATATTTCTTACGTTTTTATTTGTAAAGTAGCACTGGGTACAAGTAACCAAGGCAAAAAATGGCTGCAGATAATTTATTTAAACATTTCAGCAACTGTTTAATGTGTACATGTGCTAAAAAAACTATTATTTGGACATTTTACTTTGTCCCTATACTCTCATGACTTTAGTTTTCCCTCTAGGACTATCAGAACTTCTCTTGTGCAAGATGAAAACTGAACTGCCTGAAAACATTCAGAAAGCAAAGCTGTTCATCTTGTTGCAACAAAACTCAAGTGTTTTGTGTTTCTTTACCCTCAGGGATTCCTCATCTTCCTAAATCCAGCAAGCAGATTTTAAACGCCACAGTATGCGGTAAAGCTTTGTGCATGTGGCTTCTCACAGGTTTGAACACATGTTTTTGCCCTTTTGTATCGTAGATCTTCATTGTCCTCCCTGTGGCTGTCTGTACAGTTTTACCTCAGGCTAATGTTTCGTCACTTGAAGCGGTTATATTAGGTGAATTAGCCTGTGGCGCAGATTGCTTTGTCGTAGTAATTCATCACCTGTTTGGCAGAGGTGACTGCATGAAGGACTGAGTGAACAGTTACCAGTGTGACATGGAGACTGAGCATCTGGTAGAGAAGGTTAATTGAGGGCGATTACTGTGATTAATAGCTTTGTTTGAAGTGAAAACACAAGACAGACTAGCTTATGTTACAGAGCAACATTTTGGAGAGAAAAATCCATCAGTGACAAGCGTGCAGGATGGCTGATTGAGGTTAGGGTTAGGGTGTTTGTTTAGCCTCAAAAAATGGGGTCTCAGCTTAATGGTTGTAAAGGAGAAAGAGTGTGTGGATTAAAAAGGAGAAATACTGCTGGGATCTCTGGGTAAAGAGTCATGTTGACATGGAGCATGCTAACAAAAGGATTGTCTGAGGTTTCAAATTGGATGTCTTGATCCGACTATGAGTACTGGCCAATAACGGCCCCTTTGACTCATCGGTAACTTGAGCAGCTGACAGCTCTCTGCTCCCTGTTGTTGTCACACTGTCTGTGGATTTTATATTAGCGGAACAATAAACGCCATCATCTGCTTTTAAATGTTTGGACTGAATGCAACTTGTGTTCCGAACATGTTAAACTATTAAGAACATTTTCAGAGAAGAAGTTATAGACTGTAAGAAAAGGCACTTAGAAAACAACTGCTTGACAAAGTTAATTACATCTTAGAAATACTAAGAGATTACTTAATGCATCAGAACTAATTCAAAATGAAACATTCAGATTTTTTTAGATCCTACTGTTGAGATCCGTTTTTTCTACTTACCATCAGACCTGTATATATTTTCTTCCACAGAGACCTGAAAAATACTGTGCAGCACTATGCCTGCACTTTGTAACAATTTAGTCAACACTTCAAAACTGTTTCATATCTCTGAAAAAGCAACAAAGCAATTCAACAAGTCTGCCTCACTAAGTTTGACGTAACATAATACTATGAAGAAACACATTTTACAGAAAAACGCTAAAGAAAGACAATAAGTTCCCAAGAGAGAGTGAAGAGGCAAAATATGTGTGTATAGGGTGATGGAAAACCAACTTATTACAGCGGTGAAAAATATTAGTTTTTACAACTTTCACAAAAAATCGTGGAGGCAAATGATTAGCATGTTATTTGATGAGACTAATTGCTGTAGGTTAACGAAGAGCAACATTTGAGATGTGCTTGATGTCACTGCTTCGCCTCATGGGACATTGAAGAGATTCCCCAATGATCTTCTACTGCTAAGCAACCAATGAGCAAGGAGTCAAAGACATATTAAGAGATAACAAATCATAGAAGAGAGCATATCTACATTGTTTTACGTGATCATGCAGAAAAAAGAAATAGAACAATATGGGGACTGCAAACAAGAGCTACTTTGCATCAGCATCACAAAAACTGCTGCTTTTGAGAATAGAGATAATTGATCATCTGAAGCACTTTGAATTTCTTCCAAGCTACTGAAGCTACTTTATTATTAAGATATGCTTTGTTAGTAGTGGCCTAAACCAAGTTTTGCTTTCAAAACTGCCTTAATTCTTTAAGCTATAGACTCACTAACATTCAGAAATATTTATTTCTACAGATTTTGATACAAACTGACATAGCAATATACATTTGCTGCAGATTTGTGGATTTCACATCCATAATACAAATGTTCCACCACAACCCAAATCCAGAGCCATTGGAGTACTTCAGCTCATTATGTTCAAGAAGCTGGTTTTAGACTGTTGGAGGCTTTTGACATGGTGTATTACTGTGCTGGAAATAACCATCAGAAAATGGGCACAGAGTGGTCAGGAAGGGATGACTTTGGTCAGCTGCAATGGACAAGAAGACTCCCTTGCCATGTTTATAAATCCATTTACTCTTAACATTTGCTGGGCTTTCAGAGATGGCATCTTGGTTGTAACAACTAGTCATAATCCCAGGTTTCTATCATCTTAATCCAGTTAATCTATGTGATATCAACAAGGCATTTTTATCTGCCAAAATGCCACTTCCTGTATATAGTATTTTTTAATTGGTTCAATTGTGTAAGCCTGAGACATGGCTCAGATCAGACATTTCTGAAGTACTCCTTACTTTGGTTTTTTGTTGTTTTTCTGTTTTACATTTCAGCAATACATCTTTGGACATATATTTTGGAATACCCAGGGATTGGTTAGTTTTCTTAACACTTAGCCAATTTGATACCTAATAAAACAGTCTACATAGGAGTAATTTTAAAAACATTACACTATAAAACTTTATAAAAAAAATACTAATGGGAATAATCCTAGTTTTTACGGCTTAAATTTAAAAACAGATTGGCATGAACGAGTTAAAGGTCATAAACCTCACTATGCCGAGTAGAATTCATCATTCCATTGATTATGGCAAGTTATCTGGGTGTTGAAGCAACAAATTGGCCAAAGACCATCACACCACAATATTTGATGCCAAGAATTATGATTTTTTTTTTCTTTTATGCTTTATTCTTAAACAAGATGTAACCAGACACAGACCTTTGAGAAAGGTTTTGCCTTTGTCCTCTCAGTCCACAGAATATTTTCAAAAATGTTTGGATCATCAAGATCCAAATCCTCTTGTCTGCTCAGAAGATGATAAAATATTAATGTCAACTACTAAAATTAATTAAGTTTATAAATTCAGACCTTATTGTGTTCTGTTTTTGTCTCAGCTCGTGTGCATACACAAGAACAATTGATTAATTACCAGACGTGTATCTTTCTGAATATTTATTTTTTGGTGTATCCATGTGGCAAATCCCGTTTTGCTCCTCTTAAAAATGTAATTAAAAAAGTTATCCAGGAATTTAAGATTTATGGTGCCTCACGCTCTCTGCAACTTGTTGTTTCCTATGTAACTTTAGATTGGTATTGGAACGATTCATGAACAATCATTAAACTAAAATTCATCACCCAAGACGTTATGAGCTGAAAGTCAACATTGCTCTGGATATTGGCCAGAAGTTCTAATGTTACAGTTTTTATGTATTAACTCAGACATGCACTAAAGCAAATCAATCACTTAGTCATCTGAATGGAGGAATGTTAGCTCTATGGGGATAGTAAAAAAAAACTAAACAAAAGTACAACACTCTCTCACTTGCACTTACATGCGTACATGTTGTGTGTGCATTTGCTGCTATAAAGATGCATCATGTTAGTCAAGAGACCGATTAGCAGTGGTGTAGCTCGTAAGGGTTAGCTGCAAGAGCCCTGGTTACAAGCCTCGCTCTCCAGACCTACCATTTACTGTGCATTCTGAATCGGTCTGCATGTTTCATCCTCTGTCGATTTCAACTAAACTACTGATCCACAAGAAAACACATCTATCACCACAGGCCATTCTTATCTTCATTGAAAATCAAAACAATCATACGAAACAAACAAAACACCCCAGTGTCACAACAGATGGACCCCAGAAACAAATCTTTCTCAGAGCAGGTCTGCATGCAGCCAATCTGAAACCCTGCTAAAGTAAATAACTATTAAAAAAAAGCATTTAACATAAATTCTGATCAGTTTATCATCCTTTTGGAGCCAGGTCTTACATGCATATAAAGATTAAAGTAACCACATTAAATTAGACCATAAAGCACTTTAAACCCTTAATACTAAATAATAATACTCTATCAAAATAGAGTATTACTATAAAATAATAATATTTAAGAAAAGGGTTTATGCAATATTTGATGAACAAAAAGTGAAGTAAAGGGATTCTCTTTATCCAGTCATATCAAGAGACTGGATTTATTTTAAAACGGAAAAGAAAAATTGACATTGTTAAATTTGCTCTCATCATAAATTGTTGATTTGCTATATTTAACATAAGCAGTTTTAAGACATCGTCCATTGGAAAAATAGTCATTTTTCACTTTCTCTGTGTGTAGTTTAAATGTTATCTGACTAAATTACATGCCTTTTTGCTCTGTGATACTAATCAGTTACGTTGAGGCACATATGCGATTTAGTGGTTTGCCGCTGACAATAATCTTATTTTAGCTGACAGTAAAAGTGTTTTTTTGGGGTTTTTTTTATTTTAGCATATTGCTGTTCTTGGCAGGTTGTGCTGGACTCCAGGGTTTCTGTTATCAAGCCATCTTAACCCAACGCATTTCCCTGAATTCCTTCTGCTGCCTCTCTGTGGTAAAGTTACTCCTAGGGGTCTGTGAACTTTGCATAAAACCTGTTTCATTGCAGCTCAAACTCCTTATAGTTTTCCAGGATAATCAATCACTTGTAATACAGTTCCAATGTGTTAGCATACAAGGAGTGTAGGCATCAAAATGAATGTTTTTTTGGAGATATTGGATAAACGGCCGTCAGAATGTGGTCAATGGGACTCTTTAAATTTGGATTTGCTCAGTTTTCAACAGAAAAAAGTCTGACCCAAGCTGGGTAAATATTGTTTTAATAGTGTTAGCAGTCAGGGCTCTTTCTGCATTAATGTTGGCATTACCATTCTTCCTGTAAAGTTACTTGGCATTCATTATTTTTGTACAGAAAAAAATAACATCTGTATAAGTTATGCTAAAGGTTCATGGAGCTCATGTAACAAAAATGTTTTAATTCAATTATAAAAACAACCATAAAGAAAATCATAATATGTACAGTCATTTAAAAATTAATACACCCCATTAAATATTCAGTCCAGTATTAAGAAGAGAATAAGCGGAAGAAGACTTTTTTATTTATCCATTTTACAATAAACACAAACAATTATCATCATCATCATTATACATCAGTCATTAGCCAGAGCATCATACCATGACTGATGTGCTTCTGCAGGCTTAAGTAGAAGCACAATGCTTATTAACATGCCTAATTAACTTACTCAATCACATCTACGCTGAGTATTAACAGAAAAATAGACAAAAAGAAACCAAAAGAAAATGTTTTACAGTTGTATCATTCAATTACATTTGAACCAGCAAAGTTTTACAGATCCAGGGTGGGGAAAAATAACCAAACTGTCTTTGATTTTAATAAATGTTTATGTAGTAGGAACATACTGCTGCATAAACACACTGCCTAACAAATCTACCTGAATTTTTTGCTTCCTTGCCAGTTAAAACTCGTGCTCTCACACATTGCTCCCATGTTTTGAACTCCTCCACCTCCAACTCTAACATCCTTTTTTTTCTATGGGTGATGGCTTTAACTTAAATGCTGAGGAGCTTGCCACCATTTTTAACTCCACCTGCACAAACATTCTGGGCTCTCTTGCTTTAGTGAGAGCCAAATGCTTTAAATCATAGCTGGAACCAAATCATAGCTGGAATCCTGACGGAATCTACAGATGTGAAACTACACAAGACGTGAAAAACTGAAAATACATAAACTCAAAGTCTTAATAAATTTTAGCTGACTTTTTATCTGTTTTCCAAAAAACTCCGAAGGCATTCCTAATATATTTCAAATTTAGTTTCTACCAGCCTACTAAAGCTACTGTTTTTTTCATTATTATTTCCAGTGTCTGTCATCATGATATCTAATAAACTGACTCTATTCTGTATAATATTGCTAAAACGAGACACAGAATAATTAACACAGATTTGCTGACTTATTTTCTGAAAAAAAATTTAAAAATGGAATGGTTTAATTTATTTATTAGCAGTTAACTCTTAATTCTCTTTCCTGAAATATGCTTTCATCTTTTATATTGTTGCAATATTTTTGGATGAGGATCCAAATGCAAACAAGACATGCAAGGTGATTGAGTAATTAAGAATTCTACGAACTTAGACAAAAGGAAAATCTGAACATATAACCAGGGCAAGAGCAAAACTACAATTTAGTGAATAGTGAGAGAAAACTCTGAGGCTTAAACATGCAGGATTGAGTGATTGCAGGAATCAAAGAACAGGTGAGTCAGAATCAGAATGCATTGCAGCTGCTGGTGAAAGTTAACTATGAGGTAACTGAGGGTGGGTGATAAATGTGCACAGAATACCTGCAGGCAAAAACACTAGAATGAGTGAAGAAACAAAATCAGACTAACACTAATAATAATGCTAATGTATTAAAATAAACAGAAAACCAACATGACTGATTAATTAAAACTCCATGAATTATGACAACCAAAAAAGTAAAAATAATTTGGGAATGCAGTGTAGCAGCATAACAAAGAATAATATTTCTATTAAAATTCTTGTCACACTAAATTTTTCTAAACAAAGCATGAGGCTTAGAGATATTTCTTTTCACTTTTATCAAATTTAAACTAAGATTATCCTTTTGAAATTGTTGGGGAATCCTTATGACGTGGCGTTGTAACCTTTTGAAAGTACAGTATGTGTGACTGCAAACAAACTGCTCCCTTGTGTAACATAAAGGGGACATAAACTGAAACCAGCCAAGACATTATGGAGAGAACTGTGGACTTCCACGTTCAAGGTGCCTCGAAACTGTATCAGCTACTGCAGTTCTCTGCCAAACAAGTGAAAGAAAATGTAAATGTCATGGGAATGTCCTGTGGGTTCTGCATCCCCGAGATAAATGCCTTTTGGTGTGAAGTGTGTGCATCAGTCCCAAAGGAAAAGCAAAAGACCTTGTGAGGATGCTGACTGAAACTGGTAAGACTGTGTCATCATGTGCAGAGAAACAAACCCTGCACCAATATACCCCGAGAAACCACTGAAGGGGTTAGAGCCATTTCTCCAAAAGTAATATAAAAATCCAGATTGCCCTTTCCAGATGGACCAAGGGGAAATACCTTTTCATAGAGACATTCTTAATGTCCGAGGCCAAAGACAAAGTGTTTGGCCAAAAAGAAGATCCTTAAAGGCTCAACATCAAATGTCATGTCCAAGTGTGGGGGGATACATTGTGGACAAGGAAAGCATAGCACAATTTATAACAAAACCTTTTAAAAATGTAGTTTGAAATTGTAATTATGCCAACCATTACTAAAGAAATTAACAGCTTGTAGTATCATTACAGTATAAATAACAAAGTAAAAAGTTGTTTTCTTTTTCACTTTAGTACCTCAGCGACAGGACGCCAATTCTGCCACATTCTGTTTCTCGGTTCTATAATTTTCTTTAGAAGGAGAGACAGCTATTGAGACGTGGAGGTGAGAGAAAAGTGGGGTCTTGTGGTCTGCTATGGTTTCTAATATTGCAGAGGTAGTTCTTTAGCAGCCAAACAGCACCATGTGATGGTAACTGGATCGCCACGCAGCTGCAACACCAGGCTCCCTCGGTCGTCCCCAAGGCCGCTGGAATAGCGACAGAGAAGGTCTACAAACACACACACATACACACACACCAGCATACACAAACACTGTACACACACTTCAATGTGTGGAAAATCCCTAATACTACAGGATGAGGGTAAGTGGGGAGGTGCAACAGAGAACTCTACACTGCCTGTTTCAAAGATGTTTTTAAAGCTGTGAAATTTCTTGTCCAACCACGGCAGGCTCGATTACACACAGAGCTGTTCTTTACACTGAGAGGCTGTATGTTTGTTCTTCTGTTAAATGAAGGGTAGCGGTGGTTAGATGGCAAGCCAACTACAGTCATTTATGAATGTTTATGTCAAAGGCCAGACCAGACTCTTGTTCTCTATTAAAGCACTACTGTTACTTTTAGGTCTGATGGCCATCACTGTGACTTTATAGAACAGCTCCAACAGAGAATATATCTCCTTTCTTGAGAGGATCAGTTAAAAAACATTTGACTGTTTTGGAAATCAGTTTGATCCTTCATCTAGAGAACATTTATGTCATTTCTGCATAAAGACAACAATCACTGGAGAGTTAGTGAAACTTTTTCCACTTGTTGACAATTTTATGAGATACTTCTTGACTCAACTGTGCAGTTTGACCTGCAATTCACAACAACACCCTGTAATTCTTAGACAGATTTACACTGATTGTCTGCTGAGATGATCTATTGATTGTGTCTTGTTTGTCCATCTGTTAGACCATCCATTGCCCTTACAAATGAAATGACCCTAGATATCTTCCTATTGTGGTCCAGACTTTGGAAAAAGTAAAATGAATGATCTCTGTGGATCAAGATGGATAAGTTTAGAATCTGTCCAATCCTACTGTGAAATTTGGAGGAAAAAATAAAACAGTGATGAACGACTCCTGGCAGTGATTTCTAGAGTCTAAATAAATCACTCCTTTGGCTGGAGGAGGTCACTATGATTAAAAGCTCAGCTTGTCAAATCTGTAACCGGCTGTTCGATGGAAGACTGTTTTTTTTTTTTTTTTGGTGAAGGTGATGTTTTAAACAGGTTGGCCTTGCTGAGGCTCGGTTATACCTAATGACACTTTTTGCTTTTGTAAATTTATCAGCTAATAGAGGTGATTGCGTAGCATCAGCGGGATTCGGCGCTAACTTAGGCCGTGCCTTTCTGGCCTGTGGTCACAAATCAAATCAAGATCGCCATGCCAATGTTTCAAACGCACACAGGCAAGTGCAGAGAAACCCTACACCAGTATGAGTCAGGCTATAAGGCACCAGGGAGCACGCAGGCCTGTTGCAGGGCAGGGTAGCAAAGCTGGTTCAAAGTGCGCTGCAAGTTGGCAGATGGATCAAAAGCTCTGCTCTGAGCCATGCCACTCAATGTTGCATGATACTTGAAATAAATAGTGGGGAAGCGCTGCACAGTGCAACCAACAGTCATCTGCGTACCAATGCAGGGTTATTCCAAGACACTGAGGAACATTTTTATTATTGTGTCTGTAAGCAAAGCCTCAATATAAGTCTGTTCTGTCAACTGCAGACATACATTGGGGCCTTCAAAATAAGACACCTCTTCATGAAGCTGATTAAGTTTCAGCTATTTCAGATTTTCTTGTATAAGCAGAGTGAGATTTTCCTGGAATAGGATTTTGCTTTCTGCAAATGTGATTTGCCTTGCAAGAACTAACTTATTTCACTGTTACATTTACTAGAGTCTGAAATTATTCTTATAGCTAATCAAATACTAACTAGGTGTCAGTCTGTGCTCAGTGCTCTTTTCTTCTGAAAATACATTATCAAAACTACTGGTGCGAAAGTTTACTATAATTTTAAACCAATGCCAAGTTGTGTCATTGCATCAGTTCTTTTTATCTCCCAATTCTGCCCTTACCCTTAAAATATTTCGTGGTATACTCATAGAAAAGTGGATCTCCAATGGTAATAGATGCTTCTGGTCAATGTGGTTCTGTTAACATCTTCTTGACGTCTTGTTTGCACTGGAAGTATTTGTGGTAGACTGTGAAGCGACCAAACTGAGAATCGGTTCCTTTGTGTCATGGTTTTCAACTAGAAAAATGTGAACTGCACAAAAATGATGTTCAACCGTGATGGTACATTGGATTAGGAGATGGGTGGATGTATCAGGGCCTCATCTGTTGTAATGCAGAAGACATCCAGATCACCAAGAAATAGTTTCTGCTTTGCAGTCTAGACCAGTGGTCTCAAACTCCAGTCCTCACTTTCAGATGTCTTTCTGCTTCAGCACACTTGGCTCCAATATTAGATTATTACCAGAGCTCTGTAGAGCTTTACTGCATGCTAGTGAGGCAGTAGAACAAGAGACACATCTAAAAGTTGTAGGACTCTGGCCCTCAAGGAATGCAGTTTGAATCCGCTGGTCTAGACAAGACTGCAGGAGGTTGTCATCATAAAACTGAACATACACACACGCACACCTGCACACACACAAATTCCTGTTGGAAATCTTTGCTGCTCCTTCAATCCTTCTTACATTTTTTGTAAAATAATTTTAAAGAATCACCCAGTTATTGTATTGCCCCTAATTTCCATCAGTTACTGATGAATGTCTTCACTGTGCCACTTTATGATTAATGATGTGGAACTTGATAAAATGATGTTTTACACTTTTCCTAATGATACCTTTGTTCAATGAGATCCCTCTGATCCTTTGCTACTTCTCCATTAATTATAGGTTTAACTGAATGAGTTAAACTTGTATTAAAAAAAAAATAAAAATAAAAAATAAATAAAAAAAAACTAGGACAGTTGAATTAATTTCAGTTTATCAAAATTAAATGCAATTGATGGCAGATTTAAGCACAAGAACAGATGTACTTCAGAAAAGTATTGTGTAACCACATGTGTTGTATTGAAATATAGAACAGATTAAATGATATGATAAGTCAAGAAGTTTTGAAGTGACATATCAATATAACAATATAACAATCATAATATTTAACAGTGGTGTTTACAGTTTTGAATTCCACTGCAGCTTACATAGTATTAGATATGTTTTGCTGTATACCTTCAAAAATGAGATTGATAAAATACTTAAATTCTAATTTATAATGAAATACATGAACACTGGAAACTATCTTCAGCTATAACTCTGAAAGCTTTATGCTTGCAGTGGACTTTGGCAACAGGACTGTTTTCTTACCAAGGAACAATATTATGAGTTTTACATAGTTTGTTAAATGAGTATATAAAATATTAGTACATTTTTTATGTGTTATTATATTTGTTGAACCTATTCCAATGTTATCCTCCTTAAACCAGAAATCAAGAAAAGAGAAAAAAGGAGTACCCACATCTATGAAGGTAGGATTGCTTCAAACATGGTCGTACAACAACATCCCACAACGTTATCCTGGCATGTTGCGGATAGAAGTAAGAGGTACTGCTTTGTAAAACTATTCAAAAGTCTCTGCAAACTCAAAACTCACTCCAAACTAAACTGTTATGGGAGCTCAGGGCATCTTAATTCACAGCCAACTCAACATACCAAAACAATCACCAGTATAAGATATGAAAACAGACTTTCATTATAATCTTCTTCATGTTCTGATAAAAATCACACCCATATCCCACAGGATGCAGCTTTGAAGTATGAGAACGTGCAGATTAGTGATATTTAATCTTCAAATGTGCTGCTTGTAGGTCACATTATTAGTGACCTACAAGTAGCAACAAAAGTAAAGTTTTGTTGCTACTTGCCAAAGTACTTACTCTTGTAGACAGAGCAACTTAAAAATGTGTCTTTTTGTCTCTGTTGTGACAAAGATTATTTTTAACTGAAATTCTTAAAAATAACTTTCCTCTGCTGCAGAATGCAGTTTCTCTCTGTGAACTGTCTCTTCACAGAGAAAGTTCTTCTTTCTGTTCAACAATCCCATACCAACAAGCATTGAATTCCGATTGTGTCTCCGTCAGAAGTGCCAAGGCAAATGACCTTGCCCATGCCAAGACGTAGGCTTTCAGTCCGCTTTTAGTCCGCAGCAAGGCGGAGCTGGCAGGACGATCAAAGGCTTTCCACTGAATCCTGATACTAAATGTTGCTGATGATCTGTCTGAGAGGGGCAGTCGTCTGATCATACCAAACAAGCAGAGCGACTGGGCAGTGTCAGGTCCTGGTCTGAGCTCAGAGTCCCGTGGAACACTCCTTTGAATGAAGAGTTTTGATTCAGCTCACTGAAAACTCAAACAGTGAAAGGTGTGGAAGAAAATAAAGGCAATGGGGAAAGACACATCATTTTATTAATTTAGCGAGAAAATTACATTGTTGTGATTAAAATGAAGGAAACCAATGAAAAGTTTGAATACAGAATAAAATTGATGATCCAGTTATTATTAATCAAAGATAACTGTAAACAAATGGGTTTGCTGCATTGATTTAAAGGAACTCAGCATGATTGCAGTTTTCTGGAAGTTTCTTCCAGATTCGAGAAGTATAAAAAGTGACTGCGTCTTTTTCATGTTTGTTTTTCATTACCAAAACCCGACAACAAATTTATGTGTAGGCTTTTATGTATTATGTACAGAACAAAATGTTCATCTGCAGTAACGTTATTAAAATATTTTGGAGTGGATTGTAAAAAAGGAGGGAAGTAGTTTGAAGTGACGTTTTGATTTTTTTTTAAATTTTGTTTCTCCTTTCTCTATAACGGCCCACATGGTTTTAAAACTGCAAATATAGATATCAGAATTGCAGAGAAAAGTCAAAGCGTAGCTTTTCTATCCCGAATGACTGAAATCAATCTGCCTGAAATGGAAATGCAGCCCGATGAATGAATGAACACCAGGAATGCATAAGGAGAGGGTGACGACAGGTAGGAGGTGAGAGGAAGTTTTGGGTGCAAACACAGGTTTGAGCTTGTTTTATTAGTAATGTGACCCACACCAACAGACAAAAACATAAATAATCTGGTGAAAATCCCAAACTCTGTAGATCAGCAATCTAACTCTGACATAATCCCAATGAGAACAGGTGAACGTGAGCGCAATGTAAAAGCAGGGTTGCTACTGGTTGAAACACCACACACAGTACTTAAGTACTGCTGTAAGCCATTTGCGTTATTCTCTTAATCACTGTCACCAATCATTTTACCAATCAAGTGAGAGCTGGAAATCACATCCCGCTTCGTAGTTGTGCTAATATTCTCAAGGTGACACAAATACTAAAACACACAAACACAAAGAGATGCATTCAAATCTTTAATCCTGACATCCTCGCTTTCCTTTGTGCCACTTGAGTCTTACTTGTGCGCTTATCAAAAGATGAGGAGCGAGACGCTCCGATATGCTGGTAGAGTTTCACAAACAAAGACTGCTCTATCGCCCTCAGTGTTGACGCCACAAGGTCCAGAGTTGTCAAAAGTATCTGACCTCCATCTCTGGGAGATAACGCAGCAGAACAAAAAGCTGGAGGAGAGAAAGAGTAAGAAAAGCAGATACAAATCAAATGCATGCTCAAACAAACTCAACTGGCGTCAGCAGCGGCGAAAAATAAAGAACAATGTCGCCTAGGCAACACTGGTTCAATTTCCCACCTTCTCTCAGTCTTTAGATGTAGGAAATTATACTTCATGAAACATCAAACAGTATGTTGTGTGATTATTGACTTTTAGACAACCAGTGTCATTTTGAAAACAAAGAAAAATTAACTGGAAAAGCTGCTATAGAAATCTTCTGGTAAAATATTCATGCTCTTTAAATAACGTTGAAAAAACCTCATCACTGGATTTATAACCCACCTGCTTTGTGAGCTATTTTGGGCTCTTTTAATCATTTTAGAGAGCTTTTCAAGGAACAGTAAAACAGAAATCCACATTTGAATTCTGATCCACAAACCACATCATAAATGAACGGCGCAATTCAAAGCTGCGATGCTTTAAGTTTTATAAGGTTTCTTTTGTATTGGTGCAGCATGAGCAGATATTAGTAAAACACAACTGGATTTGATATATTTTTATTGCACTGCATAGGAGGATGAGATATTGGTGTTCAGAAATATAGCCAAAGCAGATTTTTACATGAAATTATGGTAACCAAAAATATTTATCTTTAATAAGTACTATGCAGCACTATATACAGAATTGCAAAAATATGTCTTACATTTAAATTATGCATACGTGTTGCATGGATTGGAGTTATTATATTTATAGCTTTAAATTCAAGTTCTCATATTGCAAAGTGCACTTAGACTGACTTTCCATTTGCCCGTCAGGCTCTCAGCAGAGCCTCCACAGAAAAAGGCAGCGGAGTCCTCACTGAGCCACGATGAGAACCCTCCACAAAGTCCAAACAAGGGTTTGCTTCGGTGGAAGGAGGCCCCGTGTTCCAGCCTCTTCCTGCTAAATGTCTGGAATCAAAAGTCCTGCTGTGAGCCGGGACACCCGATTCATTTAGAACAGGCAGATCTGATCCAAACGTTGAGAGTCTGGATGTTGAAAAATGATCTAAGTTGATTGTTTCTGTTTGTTTTAACCTCGGTTTGACAAAGCAGATGCACGGTACGCCGTTATCGGTTTTGAGTCGTTGCTGTGATGCTGGGGGTGTTGGCTCTGGCTCGCCTCTCTTCCCACAGTCTCTCCAACCATTCTGTGCCTCTTTATCCTCCCTGTGCTGCGCTGAGCTCTGGGTTGATAAAAAGTCATCATCATAGTGGTCTCCTGTGGAGCGCCTACTCTTTAGGTGGAAGAAATCATAAAACTGGAGGCCACAGTCGCAGAGCTGCTTATATTTATATACAGGCACGCAGCTGGAAGTCCCTGCAGAGGAAGAGTCCTTGTTGGTGGAGCAGCAGCGGAGGCATGGGGAGACGGGGAGAGGTAGAGGATGGAGTACAGGCATGAGAGCGGAGGGAGAGAAGGAAACTTCGCTCTGCAGCTCTTTCTGTCTTAACTCGCGCTCCAGCATCACATTTTCCAGCTCTTTGTCTGCAAAGGCTCTCCTCTTCCTCATGCGGGCGCTGATGGAGGGGCACGGGAAGTGGCTTTGGTGGCGCTGCTTAGACCAACTGGACACACCGTCCTCTGAGGTCATCAGATGTTTTAGCCCTGAACATAGGAGCAAAGCCACATTCTGCTATTACACATCCATTTTGTAAAGAACACCATGTTTCCATCTAATCAGCTTAAGTTTCACTACTGTGTTGTTTGTTAGTTTAATCAGGCGGTTGGTTAGTGCTGTCATTTTCACTTTGGAGAGAGAACAACACGAATTAATCTGCATTTGATTTCCCTCCTAGTGCCTCATTCTTGGCCCTTTTCCCCCATGTTTCAAAGGTTAGGGTGTCCTAGCTGTTCTGGAGGAGTATGGAGAGGGCAAATGGAAATGTCTTGGCAGCCTTTATGAATTGTATTTCAGGGGTACACTTAGAAACCAGAGGTTTGCAGCCAACCTGGCAAAGACTTGAAAAGCCTACATATGAATTTAGCCTCCCTAAGTCAAATCTTTGTAGAACAATCTTTCAACTACAGCTGTATGGATCTACAAGATGAAACTTTTGCCCATCTTTCTTTGCTTCATTGCTCAAGCTCAGATTTATTGGAGGGAGTCTGAATTTCTGGGATTGTTTGTTCCAGGTGATATGCAGTGTTAATTTCAACGACATACAGAATTTTTCATTTAGGCCAGAAAATTCAGCGATGGGTTGATCTGACCAGAGTACCTTCTTCCACAGGTTTACTGTGTTCCCCTCATGGCTTTTAGCAAATTGCAAACTGGACCACTTGAGCTTAGATTCAACAGTAGCTTGCTTCTTACCACCGTTTGTCAAAGGAGTCCACAACTCTTCCACCTTAGCTGCAGATTGCTATATCTCTGAATATTGTTTTGCTTGCACAGTTTGTCTGCAGATAGATTTCTGTGTCTTGAAAGGTTTGACGCTGTGCCATTCTCTGCCCAATTAGCGATGATTCATTAGACGGTGCTCTGTGAGGTGTACAAAGCTTGATCTACTGTTTTAAAAGCTAAATCTGCTTTAAATTACTCTGCAACTACATCCCTGATCTGTGGTTGATCATCAGCTTGATGATGCCGTTGGGTTACTAATGTTCTCAAACATACTGCTGAATTCTTCATAAAACAGTTTCCTTTTTCCTGAGATCAGTTTTCCCACTTGGGACGCATTTACTAGGGGTCTTCTGAATACTAAAGGTCGTACCGGTGTTTATGTCAAAGTATGAGAGCAAATGGACAGCATATAAAGGCATTCAACACTGTTGTATAAAATACAAATAACAATGCATGACTTTCCTTTCTCTTTATGGATATGTGCCACCTTGTTGACCCAGCACATCAGTTCACATTAAAATGAATCAAAGTTTATGGTACCATCACAGACTGTGAAGTACAGATGGCTTGAATTTAGACTAATCCTTATAATGAGTCTAAATTTGAAAGCCCCCAACAGAAATCCATCAGGTTTTGTTACACATTAAATACTTTGAAGGCCACATCATGTGAACTATGACAGTGACTCACTTTGGTTTTGACCATCGGAGGAGCAGCAAGCACAAGAATGTAAGCCGAGTTAAATTTACAAATGGTGAATTATAGATAGTTGTTAGTCAACCTTTAATTTCTGTTAATGTAACCCACGGAGAGGGAAGGCAAATATTTAAAAGTGTACTCAAAAGCAGACAAAAAGCACTTTCTAACAAAGTTCCTGAGAAAAGGAAAATGTGAATAAGTAATGGGGTGTTAATTATACTTTACCCTGCGGGTGGCTCTTAGCCACAATGCTTGAGTCAGCTGCTTTGGTAAAACACTGATATGCTGTTCTCCTCAATGGAGCTGAACACTTGACCCCCTTTTTACCCTGGGAGAAAAAGGTGAACAAGAATCAGACATCTGGACATAATTGCATTTTACAAAGGCACCCTTCTAGGGGCAATTAGGATGAGGAATCCATTATTTAAGACACTGGACAGAAATCATTAGGATTATTTGGTATTTGACATAAATGTACAATATTTAAATTTCCGCTGAAAACACACATTCATGCTATTTTCCTAAATAAATTGCATCTGATTACATATTATGTGTGTATGTGTAAAGTGAATTGCTCTCGAGCTTTTATCTGCACTGGTCAAGTTGAAAACAAAACACTGCATTTCATAAATAGAGAGATAATTGCCTTAAGTCTTAAAAAAATTGCTGGTCTTTTTGATGTGTTCTGCCAAATGTTATTTGAAAATATTTTTCTTAGTAGATTTCAATGCACAAATGCTAATTTGAAATGCAGTTTAAAACTTCTGTTAGAATAGAATAATAATCCCACATTGGGGAAATGTACTTGTTACAGCAGCACAGTAACAAAACATCCCCCATTATATAAGCATCTGTATATTAATGGAGGTTTAACTGATGTGCAAAATGTGACTGAAGAAAATACAGAGAAAATAAAAGGACAACTTTATCAAATTCCGAGTTCATTTTTTTTCTTTTTTTCTGAGCTCTTTCGGTTTCTCACCACATTTTTATTCTATTCCTTTCTTGACGCACAATTTATATTGTCCTCACATAATATACATCTCATACAATCCACCCGCTGATTGTTTGCAGAGCCCCCCCCCCCCCCACCTCCTTCTCTATCATCTGGGATCCACTGACCTGTCCATGCCCTCTTCTCACCTCGGCAGCCTGCTGCCTTCTCAGCGCAACCTGCGCTGCCATGACGCGCTGGCGCTCCACCACCAGCAGGCAGCAGGCGCATCGGCAGTCCCTCCAGCGGCAGAAGCGCTTGTGGCCTTTCAAGCACGACACGACGCCGTGGTTTCGACAGCGGGCGCATTTGGGGCTGCGGGTCATCTTGCGCTGAGCTTTCTGCTCGCAGCCCTCCGCAGACTCTGGCGTAGCAGCCACTTTTTTGGTTCTCTCCTTCGCTCTCGCCGCAGCTGTGATTTGCGTCGCTTACCGGCGCATCCGTCAGAGGTGGTCGCGTCAAAAACTCCTCCAGATTTTAGCTCTTTATTTTTTGCTGTTGTCTTCAGCTGCAGGCCTTCGTTCAGTTGTATGGACAATCTGTGAGAGGAGAGGGGAGTTCTACTTTTTAATCCATGGAGTTTTATTGAGCATATTTTAACAAAACGCAGCGAGATAATAAGCTACTATAAGCAGTATAGAAATAATCAAAAACAGCATGCGTTTAGAGATTCTTTAAAAAAAAAATTAAGATATTATACATTATAAAAACAGAACAGTCACATGCAAATCACATTCATCCTCTCATACAGGGGCTAATAAACAAACCAGTCAACTTCTATCAGCAATAAAACTAATCGGAAAAAAAATGTAATCCTGGATCTCCAAACAAGAATCCAAATTCCCACACTAACCCGGATACCCATGGGAAGATTTCCCTCACCAGCTCGTTGAGGCTTTTTCAGAGTGGAAACGTTGCAGTCAAACGTCGAGCCTGCCTCAGCTGCTCTTTGACGCCCTTTTCCAAGAAGCAGCTCGGCCGCAATGCCGAGCTCCCGGCAGAACCCACCTGCAAAGATTTAGGAACACCCGCGTTCAGTGGAAGAACGAGTCCCTCTCCTTTTAAAAGCCTCTACCTGCGCTGCCCTGCCCACCTTCCCAGCGCCTCTCGTGTTTCAGGGACCTGGGATCGCTGCTAACAGTACATGTCAATTGAAGGCCACAATTATTGGGGAGCCAATGTTTCCCATACGAGTTTATTTAAAGCAGGTAGACTGGGGCTGGGTGGAGCTGGCCCAAGGCACAAGCAAACTGAGCGCCCGCTGAAGGCCCCCTGCTGGCCTAGGGTACTTTAAATTTGTGATTGCCAATAAGAATGTTGAAGACTTTAAAATTGCTGAAAGTTACATTTTTTGTATTTATTTACAACTTCAATAATATTAGACAGCAAAGTACAACTTAATACAACAATAAATTTAATTGATCAAATGAATCAATAAATCAAATACAATTATTATCTCCTTCTGGAATCTACTCAGTAATTCATAGATGTTCCTTTTGTGGCTGAGGCCAAATCTAAGCAAAAGTTTAGATTGTTGCTCAGTGTCTCTGAAGTTAGGATAAAATCAAGCGTTTTTCAACCAAATCTGCAAGTATCACTGTGGAATATTTTATTAGATATCCTGAAATTCAGAATAATTTACACTTTACAGTGTCTGACTGATTACTTTTATAAGTAGCAAACAAACCCAGTGAATGTTACGATCTGCTTGAGTTTGAACTTTGGGTGCTATTTGAATTTCTGTTTCGATCATTTCTATGTTGTTTATTTTGATGCATTGTTCATACTTTTGTATTATCTGGTTTATCTGTTTATTATAATATTGTACAAATGAATTTGGTGCCCTAAGATTAAAGTTTTCCTTTCAGTTTAATGTTTCTGTTAGATTATGAAATCCTTAGGTTCATCTCTGTTCATTGCTCTTCCTTCCTCTGCTCCCTTCAGTCTGCTGGTCTTTGTGTCCTGCACAGGTGTTTCCCATCTCCTGATGCCTCCACTGACTCCTTTCCTGACACTTCCTGTTTCCCTTCAGCTTAATATCCTGCTTGCCCTTGGTAAGTTTTGCTAGTATTTTAATTAAATATGTGTTTTGAGATTATCCTAACTAACTTATCTTAACTCAAACCCACAAAACATGACAGACTGAGGTCACTTTAAAAACTAACACTTGCTACGTTTATTAGTTGTTAATCTTGATATTATTTAATCCAAAAATAGAATTAAAATACCAGCTTTCAAAAAAACAAACAGTAAATTAATACCGTTTTATGTGAAACCATAAAGACGTTGAAAAGTCTTCATCTGGTTGCATCCATTTTGCTGCATACTTAGGATCCATCAAGGAATATTTACTCCAGGGACGACTGCCAAAACAAATTAATAAATCAGATAAACAACATCTCAACAATTTATGTACTGCTGTTTATTTAATAACTACTGTGAACTGGAGTTGGGGTCCCAAATCAAGTTCTTTTTGTGGCCCCATGCAATCTTGGGTTCTTTCTTACTGACATCCTTCAAAAACCATCCTTCATTAACAAATTATTCTTTTATATAAGCAATGAAATTGGGTAATTTATAGCATTACACTAATCAAGCCTTACTTTAAAGCCACCAAACCAACTTATAACAGATTTCACTGCTGTTGATAAATATTTAATGTGAAATCAAATCTCAAATCATAATTTCCTCTTGCAGATTTAGATTTCAAATTATTTTCGAGTCAACCAATAACTTTTTGATAAGAAATGACAGTTAGCTGTGATGATGATAAAACAATGTAAAAGAAGTACTGATATAGAGGGAGAAAAGACAATTGATCCGTTTCATTTGCATTTTATTTCAAAAATGACTTAAAATGATTTACACCCTCCTCAGTAATGAATGGTAAACACTTGATAACTGATAACGTTTGAGGGCCTCATTGCCATAATGCAAATCTTTAACTCCCTCCACAGGTGATTGAGGTTACTTTGAACCTAAACGTCTTTATGGTCTAAAAGAATTGGAGCTTAGCTGTACCTATTTTAATTCTATAGCTGATGGTGACAAGTGGCTTCAAATTTAAGGGACGAACTTCAGCTTTGAATGAGCTTCTCAAAGTGACCCATGCAAAATGGAAAGACTGAGAGATCAAACAGCCATTTGATCATCCTAACAAAACACCCATTTGAGAAATTTACGGTAACTATTGGCATTATTACAATAATGCTATCTAAGTTAAGACAGAGGAGAGGACGAGTAAGATTTCATGCACCCACTGATGTTTTCTATGAGTGAGCTATACATTGGGTTGATTTATATAACTTGAGTGCTCATGCATGATGATCAGGAAAAAAAGCAGAAAGGTTTAGGGGAGTAGAGTGACATTTTCATTATACCCAGGAGTTATCTTGATGCTCATGTTTATTCATGACAACCTTAAAATGACTCTTGATGTCTCATACTTATTTCCAGTATAGAATCTTAGCAATACACAGCATATTAATTCTGTTTTAGAAATATAAAGTGGGAGTAAGGTATAGTACTTTTTAATTTTATATCTGTTCATATCTCCCTTTCTCAAGGCATTTTCTTCTGTTTCCTCTGAAACAAACCTTCACAACTGCCCTGATGTTGGCTTTGGAAACAAGAAGGATGGTAAGAAAGTTGTGCTCCCTGCTGGTGATGCTCTGCAGCTACAAGTGGGGTAACTCCACAGCAATTCATTTGCCTGATTTTCATCTCTAAATTCCACAACAGAAGCCACATTTCCACAGCTGCAACTGTGTAAGGTAAGTACTGTAACACACTGTGATCTTCTCCACCTGATTTTTTCAAGTATTTGCATTTTTAATTTGGATGTTTCCTCACCACTAAAGGAAAAATAAACGGTTCATTTACATCTTGTCTTGTATCGGAAGACGCAAAAAAGTCTGTATTTGTCAGGGCAAACGGCCATCTTCTACATCATATATAGGGTTGTTTGGCTGAAAACTAGGTTACTATTGCAACACAGACACTCGCATATATGGATAATTTAGATAGAGAAATCAAACTGCATACTAGACAGATGGAACCCTTGGAGCTTGGAAGGAAACTGCACAAAATTCCAAATTATCCCAATTATGGAATTAAATTCATCTTTTTTTTTGTTTTTATTATTTTACATCTGGCTTTTCACAAGAAATTTAGAATCAATCAATCAAATTTTATTTGTATAGCACATTTCAGCAGCAAGGCATTTCAAAGTGCTTTACATAATTAAAATATAAACAGCATGTGACATTGAATAAACAGTGAGAAAGAGACATTTTGAAAAAACAAAAAAAGGCTATTATATCTGATGAAACGCATGTAGATTTTTGTCTACTTAAATGGAGTTACATTAAGATTAAACAAAGTACATTGCAATAGGACAATGTATTTTTTTTAAAAACAAGATGTATAAAATATTTTCTCATAAATCTAATGTACCAATTTCATAAGTTTTGATATGAAATTAGTCATTTACATTAAACTGAGTTGATCAATATTCTGAATAAATTTGATGAAAATTGTGAAAATCCCTAACACCAAACGAGCTATCTGTCTTTCTTTTGATTCTTTTTCTTCAGATACACAAATCCAGTCTTCATAAAGGTCAAAAAATGCTTCTGGCAAAGATAAAAAAAATCAATGAAGTGATGGCTGATGCATCCATCATAGTTACGTGAAGAATCATCTCTAATCAGAGAAGCAGGGACAACCTTGATTCATTTGCATTATTAAGAACATATCAACATTTAGATCTGATTTGCATAGTTGGTTCTCTATTTTTTAAATTTATATAAGATCTTTTCAAGAACTATTAATATTTCCTATATTTTGTTTACTTGTATAAAGAATAGTGGTAAACCACATTTTTAGTGTATAAGATACATAATGAGATCAAAGTATCCCACTCCTTTTGAAGCATGTTAGTATGGTACAAAATATGTCTTTTGCATTTCATGTTCATGTGTGTGATTTTATACTTCTATCATTGTAACCCGCAGTTAGTCAATTAAGACTTTTATTTTTGCGGGCCCACTTCATGTTCAAAATAAACAAAATATCTGAAGCTCAAGGGCTCAGGTGGCTAAGGGCAGGTAACCTTTGGTCTCGAGTCCAGACATTGCCATAAACAGAGTTGAACTCCCAGGACATTTCAGTTGTTAGCTTGAAACGGAATGAAAGATCTGATGTCAAAGATGTTGGTGGAAACCAGAGCCAGCTGAGCCTCTAGATATGATCTTATTGTGAGATCGCCAATTAAAACTAGTAGATGTCTGCAGAGACGGATACAAAGAACCTATAATGCTGATCAGAAGCTTTGTCCCCTCATTAATCTGACAGGAGAAAATCTGAAACTGATTTTGTGTAAAGATTTACCAGTGCAAACTCTGATGGGTGATGTGAAGCTCTTATATGTTTTTTAGCCTTTTTACAACAATGAAGGCCTTCTATTGTAACTCTTATCATATCTTAAGAAAATAAAATAAAAAAATAAAAAAATATTGAATTCATTGATCCATATATCCATTCTCTATACCCTCTTCTCCTTGCATGGCCTCGGGGCGCGTTGGGGGGATGTGGCTAATCTCAAGTGGTGATGGGCGAGAGGCGAGGCCCACGCTGGACAGATCGTCAGTCCATCACAGGGAAACAAACATGCACTCACACACACACACACTACTAGCTAAGGACAATTTTCAATTTTAAGGACAAGATCACTCACCTTAAGTCATGTTTTTGGACTTTGGGAGAACATGCAAATTCCAGTACATTCAAATCACATGTGCTGGGTTCAAAACGAAACCCTTTATTTGTTAACCCATGACCTTCTTGATGCAAGGCAACAGTGCTGTATTTAATTATATAGATTTTAAATCATAAATAGTTTGCTTTTAAAAAGCTATTATTAGCTTGATGGCCATTTAAAATGTGATTACACTTCAAGTCACATATGCCCATCTAATTCATACTGAGCAGAGTAGGTCAGCCAGTGTGTGTTGCCCAAGGACATTTTGACATGTGGTAAGGAACTGCCAGCTATTGCCATTAAACTGCAAGACCCCACTTTTGCAGTTTGTACATTTGTTCATCTGTTTTGTTTTCAAATTCATTAAAATTGTTTGTCATAGTCACTCCACCCTGAAAAAAAAAGCTGTTCAGATTTACAATTGCTCTATCATTAAAAGATTATGATGATGAGTGTATTTAAACCTCTCATTGCCACTGCATAATGTGCCACAGTACAGTCAGAAGAAAACTAGCCAGTGGGAGCTATCAAGTCAACAAAGCACAAGCAAGATCAACAATAAGTAAATTTCAATATTTTCTTAGCAATATACAAAGAAAACCTTGGAGGAGTTTTGCAAATACCTGCAGCTGATATTTCAAAAGTATATCTTCACAAGATGGGGACAGATAAACTCTGATCATCAGAGCACGTCCCTTTCAGGTGAAATACAGAGGCCGCAGTGGCCTGTTCGTATCAAAGGAGACTCCAAAGGGATAAAAAGGAACTGCTGTACTCTGGGGAATTGCTGCAGAAAAAGGGAGAAAAAAATCAATATTTTTAAGAAGCACATAGGGACCATGGGATCCTTTCAGCTTCCATGTGGGAATAAAACACGAATACCATGTTTTTTTTTTCTTCTTTTATGTTTTATCTGTGTCACACATTTACTATACAGGCAGGCAGCAGTAACAAAGTGTAATTGTCAGGCTCCTCTGAACATGGTCTTATTGTCAGTTTTCTTTTTTTTTTTTTCCACAAAAGTTTCAGGCAAAAAAAAAAATCTATTGGTAATTATAATATGTATGAAAGAATATCTGCTGCAGGAGAAAATGACTTAAGCCAATTCAGAAACACCAAAAACAAGAGATGTCTCCAGCTGTAAACTTAAGTTCTACCTCAAAACAATTCTGCCTGGCCCCAGTCTGTATTTGGTACCGGCAATTCAATACTTTATGTAGGACAAACATCTCAGACAATGAAAGACAGTTTGGGAATTGTTTTTCCAAAATGTCTGCCTAGCTGGAGTGTTTGTTGAAAAGAATTGGTGCAAAACTAAGATTCCCCACCCCTCTATATACATTTATTTGCATATAATCAGCTTATAAATTCATCTTTTATTGCTGTACAATAACCTCCCAGTGACAGTTTTAGAAAAATCCCATCAGTCTGGGATACAGAAAAAAAAAAAACCTTGGAAAAGCGCCAACAGAGTCAATGTAATCTTGCCAGAGTAAAAAACTCAGATCCTGCAGGATGGGGTCCAAATGTTCCCATGTCTTGTGACTGCTGGAGGGTTAAATATTTCAAATTTTGCTTTAATGGAAGCAGCTTGGTCTCCTCCAAGTAGCAGGAGGAGTAACTGTTGTTGTTGATGTTGGTAAAAGAAAGTAGGAGTGCACTGATTGCAGTTTTCTGGCCAATATTTAAAAAGCCTGACTGATTTTGACGTATCCCTATTTGTTTCTGTACGAAGTATAGCAAAAATCTTGTGAAATACCTTCTTTTTTTTTTTTTAACCTGAATCATCCTGGGGTTTTAGTCCCATTTGACCGGACTGTAAAATATAGAATTATGTTGTAGAACATTTCTATTTTAAAATGTACATTTTCACATAATTTAGACATTAAGCATGGAAGTATGTACAGTGTCATTTTAAAGTGAAAATAGTCCCACGGAAAATATTTTGTACAAAATGGATAATATTTTGACATGAGAGGTGGAGCAACAAAGACAAACAAATATCCTCCTATTGTCACACTAGGTTCTTAGTACGGTGTCAGTACTATTTTTATCTTTTGTAGTTTCATCAATGATAAATTACTTGAGTTATGTTTGGCAATCTGTTGAACATATTTGGTCAAATGACTCATGATTTGAAATTCAAAGTTTAGGACTTGACTCTGTGCCTGCATGTCTCAAATAAAACCCACCTTTGGCTGCTTTAGCTTGCAGATGGTGATTTCTGGCGGGGAAGAGGTCCAGGAATGGATGCAAGGGTGAGAGGCTGTAGTTTGGTGGAATTACATTTAGGATGTGCATTATGTGGTACAGTACGTCCGTGAAAACAGATAAGTACCCCCCTTGCTGATAGCATCAGCTTTTCCCGCTGCCTGTGGTGGAGTGAACTCTCTCCAAGCCTCTTGACTGTCAGACAAAATTGACTGTCATCACCACAGACATATTGCTCTTGTATTCAAGTCACATGACCATCTCTTGGCCCTACTTTCTTCAATGTCCTGCAGTTCTACTGAGAGTCGTCCGCATCAACTAGCATGTTTTGTTGCAAATATAGAGTTTGACAGACTCTTTGGCTTATGCTGACATGTCTGTCTCAATCAGCCTCTCTCTCGGCGACGGAACACAGGAGACATGAGACAACCTGCTCGAGATTTTCAAGGACAAGAGGGCTGCTCCAACTTAAAATAATGCAATGGAGGAGTTTGAGAGGTTCCAGACAAACTCCAGGGCTGAATGTCAATTCACTTCAAAGAGAAAAATATAAAGACATTGAACTATGTTTTTGCAGGGCCTTTACACAAAGGTTTTAGAAGCTTTATCCACCTACTTTCAAAGACTGGGAGACACCTTGGCACTTATCAGCGCAAGACAGGGGCTATTAAGCTGACAGTTTTTTCCCAAGGAGGCTTAACCTGCACCTTAGAGATTGTTTGAGTTGTCAGGCTTCTAAAGGTGGAACAAACACCTGCTTAAATTAATGTCAGTAAATTAGATACAATTATGCTCCCTCTAGGTGCTCTCTGAATATGCGGTGCAAAGTCGCAGTGCAAGAAATGTGACATGAACCAGAGTGACGACTTTTTGATAAAACCGTCAAAAATCTCAACTCCCAACAGTCGAAGGTTTTCATACATTTTTAGTAAATTTTGACAACCGGTGAAAAGGAAGGAATCAATTCCTCAAGGTCTCTGTTAGCAAGAAAGTGCCTTCCAAAAGTATTCATATCTCTTGTACCTTTTCACGGTATGTCATATCTTCACTAGAAACCATTTGGGTTTAATGTGATGGACCGCAACAAAGCATGTATAGTAACTCTACTATAGGATTCAATTTCAACAAAGGTTCACTTAAATTCAACCAGCATCTTTTACAAACCCATATCTTGTGAAAACAGTAATGTCTTATATGCAAAAATGTTGCTTGTATAGAAGCAGCAACGGAGCAGTAATGGCACGGCGCTTGATCTGGGTGGGAGCTACAACTTATTTGTTCATCTAAGAAAATGCTGAGAATTTTAGCCCAGATGTGAGCAAGACATGGATGAAAACATCTATGGATAGATGCAATCAAAGAGCAAAGCAGAAAATCAATCAGCAGCACAGGGATATATTATTTATCAGAAGCAGGCATAGACAGGCTTCAACTGATCTTTGAAGAAAATTATAAACTCCTCAGATTGTATAAGACAAGCTAATCAGTATGATTGATGTGTTTTAGTCATGTCAGTCTGAACGATCTTAAAAAGTTTTTTTTTTAAAGATAAGGCTCAAACAGAGGAGGATTAATGTATGTTAGTGAAACTGAGCAGGATTTTTGCTGCAATCTTCATGGTTTTAAACATTGGTGCATTTGCATCTTTGTGATTTCATGCTTCATGATCTGAAGAAAATCCTCCAGGAGCCAGAAGTTGGCCCCTCTTGTTCCATTTAACACTGCATGTGCCGTTGGCTTCAGTCCATCTGCTCTCCAGTCCCGTGTTCGTTCTCCCACTGTTTTTCCGTTTGCACTTTTTCACTGCAAATATTAACCTCCTTTGTCTGCGTCTCCTTTATTTTATATTTACTTCATAACTTTAACCTGTATCATCCATCTTTCATCCATATCTTTGTTTTTCGTGTCTTTCGTCCTTCCTTCGAAACATTTTGTTTTCAACTGATGAATTATTACTTTTGTCCTTGTTTTTCTCATCGTGCTTCCAAGAGTCTTACCTCTTTTCACAACTTCTCAACTCTCTTTAAATCTTGGAAAGCTTTCGTCCTTCTTTGCTGTCCCTCATTTTTACTTCTTTTCCCTTTTAAAGAGGATGCTTGGTGTCCTCCTTTACCCTTTCTTTATTCACTTTCAGATTTTTATGTCCATTGCTTCAGGCTAGAGAAAGCTTAAAGCATTTTACAAGCCTGGTAAAAGGGCCAGAGGGACATATTTTCTGTCTCTGGCAAAAGGCGTTTGTTCGATGCAGTCCAAATCTCTTTTGGGTAGAACAGGACACTACATATTTCTGGAAAGGTCGAACAGATGTTAGGTTGACCTCAATGAGTCAGCTGGCTGCTCAGAGTAGAACAAGCACTTTATAAATTAACTGGTAATCTCAGGAAATGGATGAGTATGAAGCTTTTTTCTGCAAAGAGAGGACTTTTCCAACCACTAATGGGAGGACATTTGTTTGAGGAAATATGTTTCTCTGTATGTGACGCAACCATCATGTTGTTTTGTTGAGGCATAACTAAAATATGGAATTCTCAAGTCCTTTTAGTTTTTACAGTAGGAATATCAGTGTCTCTGTAAATAAACAAGCAAAAGTTCACACTGTTTTATTGATGTTTCATGTCATAAGCCAAAGCAAAGTACCACTTAATTGGGCAGTGAAAGGAAAACGATACATGATTTTGCTTTTACCTAAACACGCTGACTTGTTTGGATGTCCTGGTATCAGAGGCACCAGATTAAATAGGAAGCAGAGTGGAACTTTACACATTTTTCATCAGATTTTTGTGTGGTTCATTCAGTGTTTAAATTACCAGTTTACTTGTTTCCACAGTGAAAGTTGTTGAATATTTCGTAAAAAAAAAAAAGGCAAAAACATTAACAAAATGTGTGTGTTATTCCTAATCAGTGATAATTGTAAATGCTGCTTTGGGTCCAATCTCTTAATAATTGATGCCATATATGGTTATTTTATTTTTCTTAGATTAAAGTTGTTGAATCTGAAAATAAATATTAGCTGGTTTTCTTACTTTTAATTTCTGGCTGAAAAAGATCTACTGGTACAAGACTTTAATTCCCTTCAATGCTTAGTTAAAATAACCAGCTTTGATTGTACATTTAACACCCACGCACATCACAGAACATAATTGATGATCTTTTTTAAAAACTTTTTTTTTTCAGGATGCATCAATACTAGATACCTGATCCTTGACCTGAGCAGCTGTGTTTTATCTCCAGATGAGTTAAACCCCCCTCTGCAATTATTTCTAATCATGATCTTGATGTCTGCAGAGGGAGCAGTAATAGCCCCATGAAGAGCTTTGTGTCCTGCTCTGAGTATTGATCCAGTCTGTTTCAGCCTCATGTTAATGAAAGACTTTAAATAATGCAGACACAGCACTACTGTACACATATAAAACACGCAATACTATAGATCTACCTTTTTTCATTGTTTTTCCTTCCTTCCTCCTGTCTTGTTATCATTGTCATTTTTATCTTCCCATACCGGTATTCTTTAGATAAAGGTTGAGGAAGGATACCCCCCACTGCTCTCCCCTTCAATGCAGCCTCACCACCTCTGATCCATTGTCTTTCCGGATACTGTGAGATTCAAAGACACCCTCTGCTCCCAGAGATGAAACACCCCCGCTGAAATATCAAGTGTGTCCCAATTTAGGACCATCTCTTGCCCTCTATATCAGATTTCATGTTTCTTTTGCTTTATTGGATGCTTTTGTCTTCCTGATTGTGAAAGCGTATCTCAGTGAAGGTGTGAAAAGCAATATCCCCCCAGACACACGAAGCCAAGCACAATATTGTGTAATTGTGGCAGCATAATGAGACGCCAGTTGAATAGAGCTTGAATTAGGAATCATCTCCGCAAGCACAGCTCTTCAAACATTCTAAAAAAAAAAAACTAAAAAAAACGTTCAAGTAAGAAATGCAGATGAATGCTTTTCAGCTACTTCAAAATAACAAGTATCCCACTTCCTTTGATTATTTTTGCATGATTCCTGCCAGAAATTTAACCAACACCGACGGAAGAGAGACTAATATTACCGTTATTCAAATAAAAATATCTATTAAAAGCTTTGGAAAGGAGAAAAGAAACAGTTTCTGCTTAAAATAGCGAAATGTAAATATGACATCTTTCAATCCTTCCTAGATCTTTGTAGTTTGGCAGCTACACATAAAGAGAAGGGACATTTGTCATGCAAAACAAATAATTGTGCCTTTGTGAATTTGAGTTTTGTTTCATATGTTATGTCAGATGTCATAGCATCTGACAGAGCTGCACCATTTGGAATCATGTTGGTGAAATTTGCAACAATTTGCAGTAAACAGGAACATATTGAACTAGAATTCTATAATTTGTGAATATATTTCTGCCTTCAATTTATAGCAAACATTGATATTCTTCATATCAATTTGCTCTTAGAGGTACAGCCAATCAGCACCAAGGAAAGTGAATGGTGCTGAACAAAATAGTTGAGTTTTACAAAAACACTTTGGAGTTAGTTATTATCAGATAACATTTATGCAGACAAAGCTCTTCCATTGAATTTTAATGATGTAGTGTAGAATTACATCCCTAACTTCTGTCATTATTTAATTAATACTGGATCTCTGTTGCAGTTGAGTACTAATGGAATTGCCTATTTACAGAATTTCCTGTGGGAAGTAATTAATGTTTTTTGGGGGATAATCCACCTATAAACCTTTTTTTTATTTTTATTTACTTTCCATAGCACATAAAATATTTTGGAAGAAAATACATTCGGAAGCTGGAATAATTTGGCACAATGCAACTTCACATGTCATTGGCTGGCATTTGCAAAGTAGCGAATCCAGGAGCTGCATTTAATTTCCTTAATGCTGATTGGCTTTATTCACAAGAATGGAAATAGACGAATGTAGGTATTGACGTCTGCAGTAGCACCACTAAGAGGGTTAACACTGGGCATATCAAGGTGAACTCCACACAGCCCGCACATTTTTACAAACACTGAAAACCAGGTCTAATACATGTAAATTCCATGACTTTATTTACTAAAAGTGCCATCCATCACTAAATAAAGAACATTTCATCTAATGTTTTGCTTTTGAAAAAAGAAATTGAACACATATGGCTGTGGGAAAAAAAGCTTGGTGCTAATTGTAAACTTGCTCTTTAGATAAATTTGATCCCTATGCACACATTGAAAGTCAGTGGGTAGAGTTTTTCTCCAAAAGCTGCTATACTTTTTCTTTTGTCCCTATCCTTATTTTATATTTCAGCTCGCAAAGTACACCATGCTCCCTTCTCTGCTCTCTGCTGGTGACAGCTGGGAAGAACGTATGGAGAAGAGTCACTGGAGGTACATTAAAGATGATCTCATGCTTCGCTGTATCTTCCATTAAATCTACTCATGAATCAAATTAGCTTTTGTTCTTCAACTGTCATTTGTTTTTTTTTAAGTCCACTAAAGGCACTACAGGCCCATTTTGTGCCTCTGAAAATGCCACAAAGGAATAAATGGGGTTTTACAAGAATCTAGAAGAATGAGAATTTTCCTCTTTTAATGGTGATGCCTAATCAGATTCTGCTGGTGGCTTGAAACTTAATATACAAAAATATAATTCTCTATTTATTGTTGTCCAAATCGTCGAGTTCAGTGATTGCTGCCTCCTTCTGGATAATGATGCCAACCAAAATGGGTAGTCATCTTGCAATAAGGAGAGGAAAACCCACCAACCACTTTTCATCAATGTCGTTGCAGCAAGTCAATGCAATTGGGCATCTAGACTTGGTAAAGTTCAACCCAAGCACTTTTCATTGAAATGTTGCATGGTTGTTGGTGTGTATTTCCAAAATGAGTGTTTCTGAAACTGCTGATCTACTGGGATTTTCACTCACAAGCATCTCAGGTTTACTGGAGGTTGATTCAAAAATTAATAAAATATACCATGAGCAGCAGTTTTGTGCAGTAAAATACCAGTTAAAGTCAAATGTCAGAGTAGAATGGGCAGTCCGGTTTGGGATTATAAAATTTTAACATATGCTCAAACAGCCAGATAAGGCATATGCAATACCATAACTCAACTGACTTCCAGAGTCAGCAAATATCAATCCAATAAGCAGAACTGGAGATTTTCATTACAGATCTGCACCTTTTAAAAATGTGTAGCAGCTAAAAGGCAACTGGTATAATTCTGCCTGAGCCATTGCCCTTTTTCCTTCATCCTTTGTACATTTGTGGGTCCATAGTGTTTTGCTTAATTTAATTAATTTCTTTATTTCACAGCTGTCTGACAGGAAAGTGGGTTGTGAAAGAGGGGGAAGACTTGCGATCTTCACCCTCACATAGCTGGTGAGAAGTCATGGACGTTCGCTTGTCTAGTTCAGTGTTTCCACATCTCCTAAAGCACAACCTGGTAAATCTGACTGAAGTAAAATATTTGCTTACGTTCTCAGCACACTCTGTGTTCTTGTCTGCCATGGTGAAGGAAGACCTGAGCCTAAAAGCTACGCTCCCAATTTATCAAGCTTGTAGTCTTGAGATACAGATCAGGAGGAAAAGAATAATCCCAGACCCAAACAGCCAATCTTCCTCTAAAAAGTAGCTGGACTACGTTTTAGTGATGAGAGGGGGCCGGCAGTAGAGATGCTGCTCCTTCGTATCAAAAGGAGTAATTTGAGGTTGTTTGGGCATCTGATAAAGTTGCCTTCCAGGCAGCTACCTGTGGAGGTTTTCTGCTCACATTTTCGGAGTAGACCCAGATCTCCCTGAAGGGACTTTGTCTCATTTTGCCTGGAAACAACTTTAAATCCCCCAAAATGAGGGTACAACTTAAACAAGTTCAAAGTGGAGATCATTTTTTTTTATTGTTATTTTATATTCAAAACAAATGTTCCAAAATATTTACAGTATTGCTGCAGACTTATGTTTTTCTATGTGTTCGTTCAAACAGGAGAAACAGATTAATAATTTTTATAACATTATTATACATTGATTTCAAACATAGAACAGTTTTTTAAAGGCAAAGTTTAGATTTTATCATTCAAATAATGTTACAGAGATCCTGGGGCATTTATGTGGATAATAATTCAAATATACACCATAACCCAGCTGAGACAACGAACTCCTGCAATTATATTTAACTGAATCTGACCTTATTTGACCTCTTCAATGAGGCAGTAAGACGTTCTCATACAGATTTAATTTTTTCTTTTTATAACACCAGATCACCGAGAAACTGCTGTAGAGTGAATCTTTTCGGTGTGAAATGTTCCTGCTGTGAACAGTCACGCAGTGGAGAATACATTACACCTGTGAATGCTAATCTGCCTGATATTAGCATTTAAATAAAGTTTTATAGCTTTGTCGATCAGCTCTGAAAAAGACATTTTGGTTGATGGATGTGACTCAGTTTATCAGTAACTCAGCCTGTGCTCATCAGGAAACAAATGCCTGACAGAGTGTAGCACTTTGGTCATGGTTTGTTAGGGAGTAAGAAATAAGGTTGCATAGCATTGCTGACTATTAGACTAACAACCAAGTCCAAACTTTTTCAAAACAAGAGCATAATCAAAAAATATGAGAAGGAATGAGGGCAGCTTCATTTAGGTGTTTGAACTAATCTCATCCCAGGTGTGGCAGTGTTTGTGATCAGTACAGGAGTCACTGATGACACTCATCTTTTCATACCTTATGTTAGTGTGCTGTCTGTGGTTTTATCAGCTGCAACTCAAGAGATAGGGAACCGTATTTTATACACTATTGTACTATTTTTATGTTCACGGTTTGCAAAAACATAAAATAGCCATGCATAACTTTTTGTTGATCAAACAAAGCTGGTCTAGAGGTTGAGTGACCTACAGATGAGCATGTTGGTAATTTGTAAACAAAAACAGACAAAAATACACCAAAATGTCAGACGTGAAGAAGTTACGAGCGATTGAGGCTGGTGTAGTGCAGCCTCACTTGAATAATTTGAGATATTTTTTTCATTTTTATGTATTATATTTAAAAAAAATCACATGGATGATACTAGAATCACACTATTTCACAACAACGACCTGCCTTTCTTCGTTTTTTCTTTTCTTTATTTAAAAAAACGGCTGTACATACATTTGCGGAGTCTTCCTTTCATGCTTTATCTTAGATCTTCTAAGGTTTATTCATAATTAATGTCTGTACACTGAGTACTGAAACCAAAGTCAAATACCTTGTTTGTGCCCACAATTCTGATTCTGAAACAAAGCGAAGTGAGGAGATGAAGAGAATCTTTTCTTCCTGTTTTCATGAGAAGAGAGTGATTGTTTATGACACTTGTGAATCATTAAAGATGAAATTGGCTCGAGGCAAAATCTAGAGAAAAGGGAAAGAAACTAAAGCATAAATGAGGCAATAATGAAGGCACATCAGTGATTCTGTAGTAATTTTCCACTTTGATGGAAGGCCGTGTTCAACTGATAAACCCTAAAGGCATCATGTAAAAGACACACAACACACATGACGGCCCATTTTAATCTTACTGATTTAGAGAATAGGGATGCAGAGTTACTGTGGATAAAAGAAAAATGAGATGTTTTCAACAAGGCTATTATTTCACGGCTGTGCATGATATTGCTTCCGACTGTGATCTATAAGACAAAGCGATTCCTCTCCTAGTTTGAGATGCGCGCTCCCCTGGGACATCTATTATCAGCTTCCTGTCGCTCTTACATTTGAGAAGTTGTTGCCCTGTAATAGCTGTTTGATCTCATACTTTCATCTGTTTATTTTTTTTTATTAAACAGTAGTTTTCCACCATGCATTCTCATATGAAGATGCAGTTCACCAAATGTACTAACATGTCACTTTGGCTCTTTCTTGTTAAATGAATATTTTGGAAAGGGTTATTTAATTGCTTTTGTAACGGTTATTACTGAACAAATGTACCTCCTAATCTGATAAAAACAATACAAGGGTGGAGTTGTTAAGTTAGGCTGCTTCATTTTTAACAAAATCTGATCGGATGTCTCCCTCTCTATTTGGATTCCTGGTTTGTAGTAATTGCTGGTAAAGTTTTCACATGTTGGATATTCTTTTTCATCACAGCCTTTTTATCAGTTCTTTAAAAATGCATTACGAGTCATTTTTGGGGTACTGCTGCCAAATTATCTTATGTTTATACATAAGATAAAAGTAGCTCAAATTATCTTTAAGCAGAAGAATTACAAAAAAGACAGAAACATAGCTTGCATGTTTTGCTGTTGGTAAATGTTCAGCCTGCTCCCTGTCTGTCTCTGCTTCTGCTTTACTGACCACCTTTTGTTACATGTCATTCGACATCATTCACATCATGGATGAGTGAATAAAGCTGCTGTCTGGGGTCTGTCTTCCTCGTGGACATTCATGTTCACACCATAGATGAGTTGGATACCTTCTCAGTCTTTATTCAACTTGCTGGTAAACTCTTCTCATGAGATTCGGTGCTTTTCCTGCACTAAGTTAAATCCTAGCAAGGCTTATGAACAACACTTCTTATTGGTGGTATGTTATGGGTTACAGATAATGATGGATTTGCTATGTAGAATCTTTAACACCAGCCACAGCTGAAGAGCTGAACACCAGAGACAATGATTTGCACTGGCAGTTATAATAACCGGTAATAAATTTAATAGTGAAGTGAGGATCTTTTTACAATAAACATAATAGGCTATTAGTCTCTGCATTTGAGTCCTTTACAAAACTGTATTGTGGCAAAATGGCTTCATTTTAAAAGTTGGTCTTAAAACTTTTAAAACCAGATTTTAAGTAGTTTGGTAGTTTGAACCACTGGGTGATGAAGCATCAAGAGTTTATTGCCATTAAGAGTCTGTCTCTATTCTGTTACGAAGAGTAATGGCTTTTTAGGTTTTTATTGAAAACTTTAAAAATCTAATGACCCCTAGAAGGCTTCAAAAGGGTCTTAGTCATTTTAACTCTTTGATACTAATGTTAAAAAATAATATATCAATAATTGTTTTATGTGCATCATTTACAACTTGGCTCTTTAACATGCAGAGGCTGCACATGAGTCACTGTGCTAACACTAGCACAGCCTCAGGTCATTTAAATGGTTTCAGTAAAGAACATGATCCCAGGAAAGGTGAGCACACCAGAGCAGGAGATTTCAAACTAGTGTGTTTAAAAAGTATCACTCCTGAAACTTCAACTAATAAGCTACAAGGTGAAGTAACACATTTAACCATGTGTATTTTAGTTAGAAGCATGCCTACAGAGTTGAGCTTTTTCCACCTTTAGGTGTGTCAGATCAACTCCTACAGCTCCTCACTGCAGTACATTTTCCCTCAGGATGGCTGCAAATCCCTTTATAGAGATCATCAAAACATGGCCTGTTGGAGTTCTCCCTCAGCAGGGCGGCAGCTTTACCCACAACATCTACTGGTGGATTTTAGGAATCAGCACTTGGAAACGTAAGGATGAACACTTCAAAGGAACGTGCAGTACTTGAGTAAATATATTTGGTTTATCTGTCACCAACAAAAGCACAGTGCTGTGTAAATGTATTTTTTCCCCTTAAAAATATTTTCTGTTTCTTCTTTCCCCATATTTCTCATTAATTTTTATTAAGGGTCTGTATCAATTTCAACACATTCCTAAAGCACATATAAAACCATGGGAGATGGACCAAAGTGTTTTATGTCAAGGTGAAATAAATCAAGGCACAAAAGGAATGAAACAAGATTTTTAAAATACATAAGATGATTATAACTAACAAAAACAGAATTTAAAAAAATGGTTTTGATTTCTTGTTTAAAACAAGAAATCAGACTAACACAACAGGGTTGTATCGGTACGTCAGACTCAAATGCTCTGCAAATGAAAACCAATTTCAGGAGACTTTTTAAACTTCCCAGTGTCTGAGCATTCAAGAGCAGAAACAAAAACTATAAGAACATTTTTAGAAGATGGCAACATATACTGTGAGAAAAGGACATGGCTCAGCATGAAATACTTGCATGTTAAATTTTAATCTGTCAAAGATCACTTCAGTAAGTGATGAATAATTCCCAGAAAATGGTGACTCTTGACTGGAGTTCAGAAATGAGTGACGTTTAATTGAATTGTTAAAATTATTTACTTTACCAGCGGTAAACAACTTTTAATAGTTGAAATCCAGATTATGTATCTAATTGTGTATTTGATATATCTTTTTAGCTATTAACAGCAGAAATATCATTCCATAACTCTTGAGGAAAACTGAAAAATACTTGAATACTATCATGAGGCAGTTTGAAGAAGAGGGGAGAATAAGAAGGAAAAGGGAAAAAGAGGAGGTGACAGAATGTTGTACCAACTCTGTCCTTAAGGAGAAAATATTGAATAATTTTATTCTGTGGATGGGAGCCTATCTAAGATTATCTTGTCCCAGGCCCAGACAAGACCGTCATCTGGTCTGCTCAACATCATTTCCCATTTGAATAATTAAATTTCTATCCAGTTTAAGATTAAAGGTTCAAAGGTTTCTGCATAAACTGTCACGACGTTTTGCATATTGGAGTTCTGTAGGGTCTCAGAAGTTTGCTTCTGTCTTGACCTCTTTCAGACTAACGGTTAGCTCCAGGCTAAGGAACCATCAGATAACACCACTGACAGTTTTCTGTTTCAGACAAGATATGAACTAAACAAAAAAACAAATACAAATAATGATTTCTTGTGAGTCATGTATTTATTATCTGACCTTTATGGACTTGTTACTAATGTGTGTATCATGATGGCTCAGTGTGAAATCATGTATTTTTCTGCACGTTTTCAGAGTCTGCTGAAAGGAATGTCTCACTTAAAAAACTTTTTATCAAAATGTTAAATATATAAATAAAATGAGTCACAATTACAGTCTGCATTCTTCCCCCCCCCCCCCCCAACATAAAATTCAAATTCCAGTTTATCTTCCTCTTCTCTATGAAAAGGCACAGATGTTGTAAAAACTCATTTGAAAACCAAATCTGAAATGAGTGTAAACAGCTCTTGTCCTCTGTAGTGGGTCACTGTTGGATGTCTAAATTCCCATCAGGGAGACAGTCCTTTAACAGTCTGGGTTTCACAAACTAAAAAAAAACAAGCGGTAGGAAATTACAGCTACAGATGATTTTTGTCACATCAAAAGATCAGCATCAGCCAAATTTGCATTTGCAGACACGTGCTGGCCGGGTGATGACTTATGAAAGGAAAAGTCACACTCAACAAGGCATGCACTATAGACATCCAGGCAACAACAGAATCAATTTGTTCTCTTGGTTTCTCACTTCCTGTTTCCTCCCATCATCTGTCTCTCATCATGTTACACAGCCTAGATTAGGAACACAAGGCTGCATGTATGTTTTACCGTTTATCAAGCCTAACAATAGACTGAAAAAAAAAACTGCATTTAACTCTGACAGTTTTGTTATTGGTCCTCTTGCTATCACCAGCCAGATGTCAGTGGGGTGCGTGTCTTTAAAACTCCCTGACATAGACACACAGACGCACATCTACTCATGCATAGAGCAAATGCAAATGGTCCATGCAGACATGAGAAGAGGGGGATATTGCAGAGTGATTGGGATAGAAGAGAAATGTCTGTTCATGGAAGTCAAATGTGAAAACGAAAGCACAGCCTATGCCTTAACCATTGAGTCTTCCAGAGCCGCCTGGCAGGTTTCATTCCTCGAAATTATGCAAATGAGGTTCAGGCAGCATTTCCACATGACTGACAGGCTGCCTAACCGACAATTAGAATGTGATGGTTTCTCATTGGCTGGAACTATGTCAGTGTGACATGTGGAATAGATATATCCTGCCTGCTCTAAGGCGTTTTTGTCACAGCTCTCTATTTGTCTGTGTCCCTCTAAGACTGTTTGTCTGCTGTCTGTCTTTGTCAGCCTTTATCTGCCATCCTTAGTCTGGGACCTCAGAGTTATTCTTTCTTCCTTTCGATTTAATTTAATTTGATTCAGCCTGTTTGTAAAGCAAGAGAAATGTCATGCCAGGCAGCAATAAAATCTTGTAAACAAATCCAAATAAATGGAGTCCAGTTTGATCAGATTATATTTTAATATATCAATTTCATTCAAATTTAGTTTGTTCTTATTTGAAAAGGTCAAATTGTGGAAACATTTTAATAGAGCATGTAAATTGCACTGCATATTTATTTTTGGTTCAATCTTCAAATCCCAGCATGCACCTGGTTGTGGCTGACAGTGAAGGGGCCTAAAATCATAGTAAAAAAAAACCTTTGGCAGAAAAATAGTCACTTTTATTCACTACAACGTTTCCCCACTTCCTCTGCAACCTGCTGAAAATTAGTAATGGAGCAGAACAACTTTTGTATGCACTTCAGTAACTTAATCCACAGTGAAAACCATAAAAAAACAGAATTAACGTGCTCATATTAACTTTGCTCAAAAAAAGAAAAGATCATCGCCATGAGCAAAATGCAAATTTATGAGACCCAGTGCTTTTGGAATATGGAATGATTAAAAAAACTTCAACTGAATTTGAGTTGAAAATAAAATTGATTAGGTAAATTATTAGAAATCACTGAGGTACATTTGGTGGGGAAAAAAAGTAATAGCAGAGAAGAAAAACTGCCTACTGAAAGGTGTATGCATAAGAGTGCAAAGTTAATGGTCATGATTCACAGACTCTGTTAAATGTCATTCCCTTGCAAATGCTGCCAGTGTGTCCTTTGCAGCTGTCACTCGGGGTGACATGCAAAGATCCCAATCTTGTTTATTCACCGACCCATTGCTGGTCAGAAGTGTCCTTGCATATGTGTGAGCAAATCTTTGCATGACAAAAGTAGACCCTCTCCCACACACACACACAAGAGTCTTTCTATCTTCACGGGGACTTCGCATTGACTTCCATTAATTTTTCATTCGTGTTTATAGCCTAACACTGACGCATATCCTAAATCTAACCTTCTACATTCATAACATTATCCTAACTTGTAACCCAAGAAACAGCACCTCTTAAGTGGCAAAGCTTTGGGCCCCATAAGGAGCAGTTGGTCCTCACAACCCATACACACACACATCCCCGCAAGCTGTGAAGCCATCAGAAAAATAACAGTCAAAAACAATAAAAAAATCCTTTTGTTTTTCAGATTCTGCCAGTTGTCAACCCATGCAGACGACATCCCTAAGCATGTTGTTTAGAGTTTCCAAAAACCAGGAGAGAGACACGGTATTCCCAGCTGCACGAGCAAAGACATCAAGGCATTTTTTTGAACATGTAGACGCTCACAAACTGCATGCTGCGGGGGACAACAAAGATGTGGGAAGTGACAAGGTCGTAATGGGAACCTGAGGGCCTCGCTGCATATGTCAGCCGTACACATCCTGTCAAGATCAACAACATCATTTGCAGGGAAAGAGGCGCAGGCAAATACAAGATGGAAATGGGTCACTTTTGGTATATATATGCGGTAAAAGCTACCCTCTGTGTTCAGATGACAGACTGAGGGGTGAGACATCTGATTCCGGGTTTATCCATTCCTTTCATACGCAACCTCCACAGTGTTTCTTTTTCCCTCTGGTAGAACTCTCTTTTCAGGCACCACTAGCCACTTAAGAGATGTAAATCTTTGAGGAGTGGGTTGCAATAAATTGTAAGCTTTAGCATCTCTGAAAACTTACTCCACTTTAAATCAGACAGCAAAAATAGAAGGTGAGTTCCTTCCCTTTGGGGCATCAGAAAATGTTTGCATATGTTTTGATGTGTGTAAATGTGCTTTGCTATTTATTCATGTCTTGATGTATGCACATGTTTTGCAGCAACTGATTCATAACCCCAGTTTTTAGCTCTCTTGCTGGGACCAAGATGAGGCAGTGCAGATGGCAGTGCGTGTGCAGCAAATCCAAACCATTTAAATGTTTAAGAGCAGTGTTGGCAGTGCAACAGCATATAAAACAAAAAGCCTGTGGAATGTTAATTGAAAGGAAAAAACCACAAAGTGCAAAGTGGGTTTGGTTTAGCTCATTTTAAAAAACAGGACCTCACTTAAATCTTGACAGCAGCAAGTGATCACAGTACACAAACTGTCTGTGAAATAAAAATAAGTAAACAGAAAAACATCAAATCAAATACAAAAACTGACATAACAAGGTTGCATTGTTTCCACGAAAACATGTGGGTAGTATTATACATTTGACTGTTTTGAATGCCTTTGTTGTATGTTCTTAAAACACTAAGGTTGTAAGAATTCATTTTAATTCCTTGACAAACAAACGAGAAATAAAAATAAACAAAAGAAAAGATACTAAAATGCCAACTCTGCCAATTTTGACCTGTTCAGTCAGGAGGGAAGTACTATTCTTAGTGCAGTGACTCTGCCGTCCACCAGGGGCAGACTTACAAAAGTGTAGCCTCCAGTCCATTGACTGCCTGTACCATGATGACATGAACACCCTGCTCTATTCTTATTTTTTAATGCCACATGTAATTATGTTCAGGAATATTATTAATAGTTTTAGTTCAGTTTTCAGTTTGAATCCATGTCCATGTTTTCACCTTTCTGGCAACAAATTTTAGTCCATACCAGCTTTTAACACAAACTAGCCAACAATAAAATCTCAATTTTTAGCATAGATTCCTCATAACATAACCAAGGCACATCCATGGTTCTTTGGGTTTGTTAGAAAACACTCTGAAGATGGTGTTGCTTATTTTTTCACCAATGATTGAGTCTTCTGACAGTCATTACAATCGTCTATATCTGCACTGTAATCATCCACTTGCTTGTCGTCTTTCAGATTCTCTTGAATATAAAACCCTGGGTTGGTAATAATGTAAGGGATTGTCCATATTAAAAGACTGTCCTCTTCATAAACCTTTAATCCAGCTTGTATTTTGAGATTCGACAGCTTTTGGCTCTTACTTTCTGGATCTTAAGGACTCGTCTGACTTTTTGCAGAACTTTTGATCTCTCACTGGCACTGGCACATGCTGCGTGAGGCTGGCCCCATGGATGCTCTGGATGTGTCCTTTTCAGTTGCATCTTTCATGATAAACAAGCTCCTTGTTGACTGTTCGTGTAGCGGCTGATTTAATATCCATGTGTTGTGTCAGGGAAGGGCTGCTCTGAGGAGGAGCCAACTGCCCCCCTTTGAAATGATAATGGGACCATGTGGCATGACAGATGCAGGTGAAGAGGGAGGGAAGGCTGCAGAGACGGATACTCAGATGCACAAAGATATGAAGAAAGTGAATGTGATTGATGGTAAATAGTAGAGTGTGTGTTATTTTAACACAGTGTTCATAAAGATATCACAATGAAAAGACAAAGAAACTTTGAATACATCAGCCATCATGGACTGAATATGATTATCAACATAAATCAGATGCTGTAAAATTCAGAAAGAGTGTGAATAAAAGTTTCACAAACAGGCTGATTCTCTTGGGTGCCTAAAACTTCACATAGGATAACAATTTGGAGGTAGATTCAGATTTGTTTCTATTTGTTTTTTAAAATTTTAATGAAACTAATGTTGAGAAAACTAATGTCTGGTCAGTGCTTTTAACATACTATATTATTTACATGTAAATATATTTTACTATAGAATTTAGCAGTACTGTTAAAGTCAGGAAGAAAGTTAAGATGTACACCTAACCGGTATTTCTTTAATTTTAATAGACTTTGAATAAGTTTAGTTGTTTGTTGAATAATCTTAATTTAAACCGGAAAATGTCACAGATGTTTCTGTAGGTAAGATTCTAAATATTAAGAATTTAATGTTTCAATTTGGATTTCTTCAAGGATTTTTGTTAACCAGTTAGCAGTATCTTACAAATGTTTTTTTTTTTTTACCTGTTCTTTTTAAATAAAGGAGAGGGCTTCACATAGATCAGAATCTGACATTTTATATTTTCTGTATAAAACAGGCCCTCAGGCTCTTGCATATTACTTTTCTACCTGACTTACACACCATCAGCATGTTCGAGTTGTTCTGCATCTATTTTCACCTTGCTCCTCTCAGCTTCTCTCTGTGCATGTTGCAAAGAGACTCTTCTGCCCTCTAGTTCTGAGTCAGCTGTTGAAATGTGTCTGAGCAATGCAATCTTAATTATATCACATTAGCCGCCATATCAGGCAGAAAGGCATGAGTAAAAGGAGTCACTAAACACATTTGCCCTGCAGCTTTGATGCTGTGGGTGTTCTGGGTCTCGCCCTCATGCATGACTTTGTCAGTGAGTCAGTGTGTGACAACACAGAGTTGCGTGTGGACAGCAGGGAATATTGGACTGTATGTGGTAATATTTGTATACTATATACCTAATGCATGAAGTAAGAGACAGTGCCTTGCAAAAAAAAAAATCATAGCCTTTGGCGTTTTATTTACATATTCTCACACTACACCCCGAAACTTCAACATATTCTGTTCTGCTCCTAATTAATAAAGTCCACCTGTGTGGAATTTATCATCAGCATAAATATAATTGATGTGTGAAAGCCTAAAATCTTTTGGTTAATTGAGCACATAAATGTTTAACAAGTGCGTTTGCATTTTCCAACACTTAATCCAACATAAAAATTAATTAAAATTGATCAAATTTATTTCCCTCGTATGAAACAGAAGGAAGCATACAGTCTTATTTAGTAAATTAGAATGTGTGTTCCAATAAAGCTTGTTTGTTAGATTAAAAGTACATTCTGACATTTTTTTTTTTGGCAGGTATTACACATACTTTTTATTAATCCCACATTGTTGTATTATATGTTGTGTCTGTATCTGTTTACCTTTTCTCTATAAATCTCAATGATTGGCAGGCATTTTCCTCAACTTTAGAACTTGTAAATAAATTATTCTTTACAGAACACATCAATTAAAATATTTGGGAATATTAACTTTTACACATGATAATGTGATAATAGCTAAACTTTCATATTTTAAAGGGAAAATGACAATTTTTCTGCCTCCTCAACTCCATATGGACACAGGGCAAAGAAAAAATTAAAAATGACTTTCAGTTGTAGGTTGAAAATTTAGAGATTGAAAAATCAGGATGTCATCCACCAATAAATTGTTAGTGATCATAAAATGACATAACTGCTTACCTGTTATAACTGATTGAATGTTCAGGAGTGTCTGATTATTATAACAACACAAAAAACAAAAAATAAAAAGTGTCCAACACAAACATGTTTCTTTAGAAATACAGCTCACCTCTCTTAGGTAATGCTACTTTATAATGGTTGTAAGTATTTTACCACATAACTTCAGTCTTTAAAACGTGAAACAGAAATAAATCTATAGTGTTTGTTTCGTCGCTGAGAAGTGTATAGAAAGGCAAAATAAACCAACTATTGGTAAAAAGCTGTAGGAAGTAACATTTGTAGTTTACCACAAGTCATATGGGACAAAACAAATGTGGAACAAGGCAATCTGGTTAGACAAGAAATGCAACATTTGGCATGCATGCAATGCTCTGTGTGTGCATGAATACTAACATGGTACATGACACTGAACAGACCGTCCTCACTGAAACTGATGTCATGCTTTGGGGATTCTCTTTGCAGAAGATGACAGTGAGAGTTACTGAGAATATGAATGGAGAAAACTTTTAAAGAGATTATCAAAAAACTGATATTATAGGGGAGGTTGACCTTACAGCAGAGCAAAGACCCTGACCATACAGCCAGAGCCACACAGCAGTGGTTTGGGTCAAAGAATGTTCATAAGACAAAATTGGCAATGGCACGGCGCCCCCCCTAGGGGGCGCGCCCCACAGTTTGGGAACCTCTGCTTTACAGTAACACACAAATGCAAATATCTTTGAATTAGTACAAACATTTGTGATGTCCAGAGTGGCATGTCTGTGTCTTTCTGTCTGTTTGTGGCTCTTCAGCTCTTTCCTTTCTGCACAGATGTAATCTAAAAAGGTCATGTGAAATTAATTCTCTCTCTGTTCTGAGATTTGAAATTTAGCCAGCATTTGCCATTGCAAACTAAGACAGCTTGTTTTAAAATATAATCCTCGTCCTTTTAAAATGGTCTTTTGAAACTGCTTTGTAATCTTCTAGGGGATTATTCGCAGTGGGTTTTTGTTTTTTCAACCCTGTCCAGAGAGAACGGATAAAACATTTTAATGGAGTGACATTGGTCTGCTTAATCCAGTTTTATGTGACATCACCCTGCACTATTTATGTGTCCTGACCCTTCATGAAAAACAAAACAAACAAAAACACTTGCCACCCAACTCCAAAACAGCTGTTTTGAGTAAGTTGCTTAAATCTATTAATGTGAAAATCCCCAATAAATAAGTTCTTCAACTTAATTTTCTATTTAAATAAGCAACAGCAACTCATTATGCTCCAGTTCACGTCTTTGGTTTTCTAAAAAGAAATTGTAAGAATGAACATGGAATACATTAGCTGCACATCACTGAATCCACCTTTGCAGCGCCAACCGTTGGGTTACCTAAGGATTGCACAATAATTGTTGATGTTTGAAGTGTTGTGTGAAGAAGAGGTGATGCAACACAGGGGTAAGTCTTGCTCCAACTGTTTTTCAGCTTCTTGTTTGCATCTACCTCAAAGTGGGAACATCCTTTTCAAAAGTCTGTGAAAAAATGTCCTAATCTCAGGATGAAACATCTTGTCTCAGCCCAACTCCTTCAGTGAGCAGAAGGAAAATGAGAGGAAAAATAACTGAGATGTGAACCTTACCTTCATGATGCTCAACCACATAAAGTTCATAACTTTTGCAGAAATATGTTGAATTTTTGTAGCTATAATGTAAAATCAAAGATATCAACATGTACAGGAAGTGCGAACACATTTGTAAGCCTCTGTATTGGAATGAATTGGACTGGAATGACTTGAATCTCCAGTGTGATGGATTCTTCCTGATTGGACCTGTTCTTCTTGTTAACATCTTACGGATTATTTTCTTTGTTGTGAGCTATAGTGCTTAACCAGCAATCTTAATTAAATTCAAACATGTATTTATCTTACTAAAATAAGAATTGTTTACATATTACACTGTTTAATATCTCCAAGGTGTGCATTTTACCTGAGAGTGGTGATAAATGTATAATTGGTTTAAATTGACAAAAGCTATAAACATACTTCACTAGGAAAAAAGAAACCTTTTACAGATTTCTTTTCAGTTTGTCTTTAGTTTAAATGTAAATAAGCCCCTGGTATCTAAACCTAACATATGAACGAACACTAACCCAATAATCCTATATTTTCTGTTTTTCATGTGCCATACAACGGTTCCAGTATAAAGTGACCCATTCGTGTCTTTTTCAACCAGCCGGCTGTCCTCTAGGTCTTCAAGAGAGATTTGTTAAAAATCAAAATGGATGGCTTTTATGCGGTTTTTCTGCTGACAATCACCTATTGTGACTGAGTGGACAAATTTCTGCGAAAGGCTGGGGGACAGTTAAATTGCTCACACTGCACAAAGAAAAACCTCTCTCTCTGTCTGACAGAGCTGTTTTAATCTGTCTGCAAACGTGCTTCTTCCTGCTTCATTCCAAAAAATGCATCTTACCAATTTCTGTTTACACCCTGCACTTATGATTGAGAGACTTGTGAAACTGTTTGCATTGCCATTCATGAACACTTCCTCATTAGTAGAAAGCCATGTATAGTTGTGAATGAGCAGTTTTGAATTTCAGGCATCTGTTTACTTGTATTTATGCCATTTATGTTGATTACTCTCTACTATGACAGACAAAACAGTCTTGAGGATGTCAATTAATGTTTTTTTTTTCATCAACACAGACTCCTTAATTAGGCACAGTCCGCCTCTTTCATGTCGATTTGCTATAAGAAGAATTAAAATCTTTATTTCAGAAGTACAGGATGCCAGAAATAACTCATTGGAAATCATTTGGGATGCCACCTGGTTTCCTCCTTGTCAAGATAAAGCTGTAATTAAAATCTCATTTTAGGATTTCGGAGTGCTTTAATGAAGAAGGTCGAGACCTTGGTATTTTCAGTCTGCACTAAGAAATTCAAATATTGACTTCTCCATTTAGGGGTTTCACATTCATATGCAAAATATTTTCAGTTGATTGTTTTTTTTTTTTCCTTATTGAAACAGTCATTGTCTACTGTATTTTTTGGGTTATATCTGAGCAATATTTCAACAAACGTACAGTGTTTTGTGAAAACATTCATGGTTTTTAAACTGTTTCATTACATTTTATTGTGATTTTAATGACTAAAAATGTATTTTTGTGGAGGTGACTACATCTAAAATACTCTAAAAAGTACACTTTTTAGATTATTTGTGAAACAAATAACAAAAACATCTTTTACCACAATTATTAACTACTTTCTGCTGGTTTGTCAAATAAAATTTCCATAAAACCTTTGAGGCGTGTGATTGTAATGTGCACAATTTGAAAAATGAATAGGCATGTTGTTGCCCTACTCGCTGACTGCATCAATTTTTTCCTCTTACCTGTCTTGACTTTACTTCCTAAAGCTAGACATTGTTTTATCTGCGAGACGCATTAATTCAGGACCATCTGGGCATCAGCTGAGTGACGGAGGGGGAACATTTGTGTCGGCAGATGAGTAAAGATCTGAGGTTTGCTTTATCTCTCCACTGTCATTCCCCCTCTACACATCTGGCCTTTCATGCGTTCAACCTTTCTTCTCCTCTCCCTCTGTGTTTCCTCTCCCCTCCTGACTTGTCGGCTTTCGGTGGGATGTGGCGGGGTTAAAAGGTCAGCCTGCTCCATACTGTCTGCAGCTACAGTGAGACCAGCCATAGATCAGTACTTTCCAAGTGACTCGCAGCCCACCCATGGGTCTGAAACCGTGACAATGAGATGTCATATGGGGCTGAAAGATATGGTCAGTGTCCACAAACTAATGGACTCTCTGAGTGCATCGCCAGTCTGTCGAAATCATGTTGACTCAGACCAATTCCACTGGTAAAGTAATACAATATTCTAGCTTTATTCTTGCAGCAATGATATGGAAGTGTTAATAAAAGAAACCCACTGGTTTTCATGTCAGAAAACTGACATGAATGACACATTGGGTGAGATTCTCCTCTAGTTATTATGCAGCCAAACACAACCACCCACCTTAAAACTTGATCTGACCAGCCTTCCTTAATGTAAACCCATCAACTGAATATTTTTGGCACATATTCACGTTATGGTATGGTTGCTGTTGAAGATGGTGATGAGTCTTCTCACAGTAGAGCTAGACAAATCTGAATCATTTGAGGTGCAGCTTGAATTTACCAACTTTCTTAGCAACTTAGCATTGGAGCAAAACCAACAATACAACCAACATGCAAATTTGCCAACAAAATTTCATTTAGGATGCAAATGACAACAGTTTTATTTATTTATGTATTTATGTGAGAGCTCATGCTGTCCCTGATAAGAAGCTGCCCTGGGTGGTGGCCCAAATAACCAATAACAAAACTCCCAGCATTCCATCTCTACTCCACAACCCAACCAGAGGGCACCACACTTTATTTTATCTAAACATTGCATTACTTAATTACATAAAGGATTAATTATTGGCCTATTCTAATCCTCCAATGGAAACCTTGTAAATCTGTAGTTGTTAAATGTTCTCCAGGTCAGTGATTATTCTGTTACAATAAGTCCTCAACAACACTGTAATCCAGTGACTGTGTTTTAATCTACCAAGATTAAAATGGTTAAATTAAGACTAACTTGGATTTATTCAGTGGATATTTTTTTCCCTTTCCTGCTGTGGTTAGGACCTTTTTATAATGTTTGATTTGGGGGATTTTTGACAACAAAATTAATAATAAACTCCACTAAAAAATGCCCTCTGAAATGTAAGATCTGTCTCAGAGCAACAATTAATACAGTTGGGGTTCAAGTCTAGTCTGTACTTTCAAGAGTGAACATGTGTAGATCATACATGTCTGATCTTTTCTATACATTTCGAATCTTTTTTGTAAGTCAGATGTTGAGTCTTAACTTGTCGTAAATAAGGACTAAAACCTAAAGCTGACAGATACCCTGGGTATCTGTCAGTTTTTGTTTTTTTTCTTTGCAAATTCAGCTGAAAAGTCATTGGGAAAACAAAGAGCTACTCTAAAGTGGATCCGGGTTTGCAAATAAATTCAGACAGGTACACTGTAAAGAATTATTGTAGTATATTCTATTTAATCTTGTTATCTTTGTTTTTCTTTTTATGTTAGGGAGGCGTCTTGTGACTTTTATCTGGAAAGGAGCTTTAAATATATATATCTGAATGATTTATAGTTAACTATTCTGTTGGTTTCGAGATTCTTTGGAGCCTCTGCTTCAACAGAGAACTCTGCACAGTGTGTTACACAGCCTGTAGATCTTAAGATTTTTTTTGTGTTGTTTACTGTTTTTTCTTTTCATATCCTTTTTTTCCCCTCTGCAGATCTTCAGCCCAGTTTCCTTTGTTTAGTGCTAGACCTTTGTTAAGTTATGTTTTGTATTTGTTCACTTCAAGCAGTGAGTTCCTTTTTTCTTGCTGCTTTTGTGAATTTAAACCTTGAGTTGAATATTTTCTACTCACTGTGTTTGAAACCACCTTTACCATATCCTGTGGTAAACATCAGAAAACATTACTTATTCTGCAGAGAATCAAGTGATGCAGAAATACTAAGGTGAGACAAACAATACTGATCAATCAAACAATCAATCAATGTTATTTATAAAGCACCCTTCATACTAAAAGCAGCTCATATTTATAGATGATTAAAAACGGTTTTACCTTTTCTTAGTTTTAACAGATCCTCTTCTCATCTGTTTGTATTTTGATTATTTTTTTCAGCCCTTATATTTTGTGTCTCCTCCATCCTCTGTAAATGGTTCCACCTGTTCCTTGTCCCCTTGAATTACCCAGTGTTTGTTCATATTTTCACTCTTGTCATTGCTTTCTGCTGGATTCTTGCATCAAACCCCATTCTGCCCTCTTGTGTTCTCTGATGTCCCAACTTTCCTATAAGATCATTTTGGACTGGTTGCATGTTGGGTCTTTCTCAACAAAGCCATATCATGACATTTAGTGTCTGTGGTTCATTAAACTTTACCAAAAGTCCAACAAATGAGGGAGTTAATTAGATTTTAAAATGCATAAGATAAACTGAATAACATTAATGATTTTAAGATTAGATGTATGCAGATGACATTCTGAGCTGCTCTTTCAAATTTATGCAGCTTATAATTCACATAAAATGGCCTGCAGACATTCGTGGGATATTCTCTTCACAATGTTCTGTGACATATTTTTGTAATTTCATTGGGTCATCTTTCTGTGTGTGCCCACTTCTGCACTCGAATGTCTGTGAGAAAATCCCCACACCTGCTTGTCATGGTGTCTGGATGATTCTCTTTGTTCTGCTCTCCCACCTGGACCTTGTCAAATTACAGTGTCTTAAAATGGCTTGTCGTCTGTATGTTCTCTTTTCACTTCCCTCAGGTATATTCATTTTTCTTTTCTCTCGGAGAGACACTTTTGTTCTCGGTTTTTCTGTAATAGGCTGTAAGATGCAGTATCAGAAAAAGGGTCACACTTGATTTTCTCTGTCACTGTATATAAGTCCAGTATTTGAGAGTGGAGAACAAAGCCTCACACAGTCCATCAAAAATGGAGTTTATCCAGATCAATATTTTAACTGTATTTGTTATCTTTATGATTAATACATTAATTACAACAGAAGTCATTGGTCAAGAGGCAGGACTCACCCTGGACAGGTCGCCAGCCCATCACAGAGACTCACGGGACAACACACGCGCGCGCACGCACCCACACACACACACACACACACACGCACACGGACACATCACAGGACAAATTAGAGAGTCATGTCTTGTCTGCTACCTTAGTACAAACTATACATACTGAACGCTGTAGCATGTTGCAGCCTTAGCAAAGAAATACTGTGAAAGACTGCATCAAAGTCTTGCTCAAAGGTTTTGTGGAAAATATTTTTATGATATGGGAGCTATGTGTTTGTTACATTTGGTATTTTATTCATTTGACTTGCATCATCCACCAAGCGTGTATAAAAACACAGGGGAAGGAAAACAGGACATGGACAGATGGCAGGCGTAGGAAGGTGTCTTTGCAGTGTGTGAATGTAAAATCTGTTGCATGCAAGCACCTGTGTTTGCAGCACAAGTTCCTCTTTCTTTACAATAAATTCTCCCTTGATCAGTGATCACATAAAAAATTACAATTATCCTTAATGTCAATCTCAGTTGTTTTACTTGCCTTCAACCAGGATTTTTGATCTTAGAACAAGAATTAGTTAAGCTGAGCAGAATGAATTTGAACCATGTACTTTATGTGAGTCGTAATAGGAATATTTCTGTTTTACTGTGTTACTAACTTTACACAGGTGGCCTTAGTATGATAAAATAGAAAGCATTGTTTTTCTTCTGCCTATATTGTCATATATTTAAATTTTCCTTAAACTTTTGTATAGAAAATTAATCCACTGTTCTCCTATGCTTTGTAGTTTTCGGCAAGGCATGAGTGAACTGATTGTGGCTGTGCTTCCATTTTCTCTCAGCTCTTATCGCCACATGAAGATTGGATATCATCAAAATCCATCGCCTTTGAGAAATTTCTTCCTGGCAGCTTTTCAATTCATTTCTTTTCATCTAGCCATCAAATAGGATGAACGGAAACAAAGTAAAAATAGAGAAAAGTAGCTAATTTACACCTCTATCTTGATTTTAGATGGCAGGAAAAAGAAAGAATTCAATCCTTATTGGAAGATAACTTTAAGACTGTAGCTGTTTGCTTGCAGAGTAATTGTTTCCTTGAAAATGTGTTTCTCTGATGCAGTTTCTCCATTCTGTCTTCCACAGAACGCACACTTATCAGTGCTGGTTCTTCCTCTGAGCATCTGTTGAATTCATTTGTCCTCCTTTGTCACCAAAATATTTATTGGCTGCTTGTAATTGTAATCACTACGACTGCACAATGTAACATGCTGTACTGAAAGCTTTATCTTTATACCATTATGTTTTAGTAAAAAATTTTAAACGGAAAGATATTCTTGCACAAATGGTGTAATTAATTTGTGATCCCTAAGATCAGCAGTCTGTTTTCCACAAACACACTTTATCTAAAATAAAATTAAATTAAAAAAATGCATAAATTAGGATTTTGGATTCTTTTGTTTGTAATTCTTGTTTCCAGCACTGTAGGATACCTGATAAGTTCTCCAGTGAAACAAAGCTGCCACCAATTTGTTTTGGACTTTTCTAAAATTTCTTTGGCATGAACCTTTCTGCTAACGTAACCAGCATAGACTGCATCGTTCATCTGGATAAAAGCATCTGATAAATGTTTAAACATATAATCAGTGAAGCTTAATTGATTTCACAGATGTAATAGCAGTTGATTTTTCACTAGATGTGCTTCATTTTGTTACTTTAGCTGAAATCTTTCCACATTGTATCCCAGGGTGTTCCTGGAAAAACTGATAAAATGTAAGTAGGCTTTGTGCTATAAGTGGTATTGATGACTCCTCGTATGCAAAACCACTGAGTCATACTAAGATTATTTTAGGTAAACAATACAGATAAATCTGAAATGAGAATTCATTGTTTTTTGTGTATCCAGTATGTTTAATCATAATAGATTTTTAAAGAGATACAAAAATTATATTGTGTCATATTTTGATTTTAACAAATTTTATTATTATTAAACTAATCTTACTTTAAATTTCTTTTGTATGATGCATCTTAAATATGACAGTATAACATAAAATCTAATATATGTTAGATTTTATGTTATACTGTCATATTTAAGAGCAGCTACAGCTCATTCAAAGGACTTTCTCTGAGGCAAAGCTAAACTCCAGATGACTCGAGTAGTTTCATAACCTACAAAGAATTAAAACAAATGGTGAGTTTAAAAAAAAATAGCATTAGCATATTCATGCATGGTACAGTATGTAACTATGCCTACAATTCCTTATTCCACCTCAGACAAGCTCAGGCATGAAACTCAGTCCAAACATGGGCAAAAATACATTGAATTTGAATGTCACATTAAGCCTAATTCCTGGGCTGGTGTTCAGGTTGTTTAGGGAAGGGATTGCATCTGGTCCAGGGCATGATGCCTGGATCAGTGCACTGGCTAAGTGCTAAATCCAGCAGCTCATCTCTATCAGCATGGAGGAGATGAGAGCAGGTTTTTTGGCAGTCACTGAGGGTAAAGTGTGAATGAAATGTTTCCACCAAAACATGAACTATTAATGAACAACACATAATACGAGCTCCGGTATGTTTGAGTCCAGGTTGTGTTTGAACAAAGAGGGAATGTCTGCAGAGGAGTAGCGGAGTGTGAAACTGCAGCAGTGAATTTAAACACCAGCTTGATCTCTGACTTCAATCCACAGTTGGCTATTTTTTTCCCTGCGTCTGGGAGCCGTGAGCAGCAGTGAGGCCAATCCGCTAAATGCTGCTCAGATTTTAAATCGACATCCCGGCTTGTCTGGAGTTTCTTGTTCCTGCCTCCCTTGATTCTCTCATTACTTCATTTTGTTCTCATTTTCAGCTTGTGTGTCATTTTTTCTCCCAACTGCTTCCAACTGATTGCCACCTTCTCCTTGATCTCTCTTCACTTTCTCCTCCCCTGAAATCTTTTTAATTAGCAAATGCGCCCAGGTTGCCATGAGCAACTTGATGCCTGTGATCCTGTGATCATGTATCTGAAAAATCCTGCCAACAAACATGTTGGAAGAATGATAGCGAAGAGGGTTGGTTTCATGCTTCAGCAAAAAGGAAATTACCAAAGGCAGACATGGAGCAATGTGGATCTGGAACTATTTGGGCCACATATCTGATAAAGCCGATGTCTGGCTCAGTTCTGCAAGTTGAAGCCAAAACTAAGTGTGACAGCGACAGATTATCTGTCACAGTATCATTCACATAGAACACGAGATGATCAAAATTTTACCAGGGGATTCTGGGTAATTTCTGTTGTTTCTTGATGTTGTTGCTTTTTAGATCCAGTGGTGCAAATACATTGGTGGAGAAACCAAGACGGAACATATTCAGCAAAAATATTCAGCCAAAATCCTGGCTCTTAGTTGAAAGTCATACGTTTTACTTTTTGTGTCATTGTTGTTATTACACTAAACTGCAAAACTTTGAACACCCTGTGGATTTTTCTTCATTTTGTGACATAGCAAAAATAATACTGCTGTTTCTACACATGAAATCTTTCTTCTTTTCTTTTCATTTCTTCATCTTCATTTCTATTAGGTGACTTTGGAACAACAACAACAACAACAACAACAAAAAATATATATATATAATCAGAATAATTTGAATCCCTTATTGTAAATTTGTGTTTCAGCTTCACCCATTAGAAAATAATGTTAAGAATAAAATATAAAATAGCAATAAAAAATACATGCATTGCAAAACTATGCTAGATACATAAAAAAATAAATTAGATTAGGTAGTAACAAAATAAAATGTCTAAAGGTATGAGGGGTATTAATACATAATAAAGTATAACCTATACTTTTCATGCATATTTTTAAACATGTTTCTTGCATTTATCTTTCTCCCCATCATTTCTGCCTTGCATATTGTTTGCTTTTTGGTTTCCTGTTCCCCCTGTTCTTTTGAGTTATGACCTTGTCTTGGCTTGTTTTATTTCCTGTTGTTGCATCTCTCTTCTCTTTTACTTTATTAGTTTTCTAACATGCTTTTTCAAACGGAAAAAAAATCTCAAGTTATTTTCACTGTCAAATACAAAGATTCAGTTACTTTTCAGTGTGTGATTTTCTTTAAACATTACTGTGTGATCACGTTGTGATATATATATGATCGTTGCTCTTTTTGCCACTCGTTTGCTTCATTATTTTAATTTTACTGTGATGACTTCCTCTCATTTTCTCATGTTCATACAGAGAGGTTATTTAAGGCGCCAGTATTCATCGCATTTCTGCTTCTTCTTCTTCTTCTTCACTCATCCAGATCTGCAGCTTGCAGTACACATTCAGTGAGAACAGTTGTCTGAGGAAGCAAAAATGCTCCCTCCCTTTAGGTGTGCTTCTACCTGATTTGTGCATCTAGCTGAATATTTTGCCCAGTCTTCTTTGCAAACAAGTTCAAGCTCAGGCAGAGTAGATGGAGAGCTTCTGTAAATGTTGAGTCTTACCTTAAATTTTAAATTGAATTTAGATCCAGAGTTTTACTTGGCCATTCTATGAATCCATCCATTCCATTGCATCTTCAGTTGTATGTTTAGGAGGTTTGTTCTGATAAAAGGACAACCTCCATCCCTCTCTCTAGTTATTTGAACATTTTCTTCCAGTATTGCCATTTATTAATTCATGTTCCCATCAACTCATTTCACTGTTTATGTTTTGCTGCATTAAATGTCTAGCATGTAGATCACAGAGTTCAACTTTGATCTTCTACATGTATGACACGTCCCCTAAATGGCTTCCTCAACTAACCAGTTTTAACAGGTAAACTAAACCAGAAACAAAGAGAAAAAAGAAAAAAAAACCTGTAAGGGATGCAGGCCTGCTTCCAAGGTGAAAACCAGCACAGCAGCATTAGTCACAGATGGGAATCTGAGACTAATGCTGATTGTAATCTTCAAAACAAATATCCTGCAACATATTTCACCGGTACGCCAGCCATAAAACTTTGAGGAAATGGATATATAGTTGCTACATCCATTGCATATTTACATTAAACATATAAGAATTGTGTTTCAGAATCTTTCATGCAGATTTGATCAGCATCTACAGGGACATATGATGAAACTAACATGTTTGACTCAAATTCTTAAGTATTAGTTTAACCTGCTCACTGAAGAAAGTGGACATAAACGGCTGCATTAGGTGCTGCATTGAACACTGATAATACAGATTATGTTCTTAATGACCTGTGACACCAGGATTCTGAACAAAATGGATTTATGTGAAGCATCAGAGCAAGAACATAACGGCTTCTCTCAAATGTTTCACACCTTTTGACAAAACGGCTGTGTTGGTGTTAGACGTTGGAAGGGCATGCTGTTGATCTATCATGACACGACACTTCATTTGATATTCAGGTTATAAAGTAAAGAATTGTGAAGAAGAAAGAAAATACGTACTGCTATGTTGTACTATACCCTGAAAACACCGCTGTATATTGTACAGTACAAATGTCGGACACTGTATCTCTGCTATGCATGATGCAGGCAACTCAAATGAGTTATGTGCCAATAAGTGGCTGCACCAAATGGTTCAACAAGCCTGTACTCAGGGAGGCTGAAGATATAGGCATGCTACACTAACCCTGTTTGACAACCGCGTGTCCTTTTCTTCCATTTCACAATCATTGGGTACTTTGTAATAATCCACCATATAAAATCCAATAAAATACATGGACGTTTGTTATTACATGACAAAATTTGAATAAATTCCAGGTTTGTGAACATTGGAAGTTGTGCTATTCAAAAACGCTCATTCCTGAGCAAAGCCATAAATCTAAAATCTCATGAAATAAACCATCTAACATCACTAAGTAAACTCTTTCCAAGTTGCTCTCTGTCTCAAATACTGTTGCCTGTTTACAGAGCAGCTCCAAACTAAAGACAAAACACCTGTCAGGGGGGATTTAGCAGTAACATGGGCAGAGCTGGCTGGAACCTACTGTGACATCATTGGGCTGCAGTGCCTCTTTATGTTAACAAAGGCTATAAGATGAGCTGCAGGAGGAAAGAGAACAGTGAGATGAGCAAGAAGCTTTCTGTGTGTGTGTGTGTGTGTGTGTGTGTGTGTGTGTGTGTGTGTGTGTGTGTGTGTGTTTGTTTTTGCTACATAGAGGGGACCAAAGCAAGACAGCACACTCACGGTGTGGGGACCAAATTTTTTGTGGGGACCAAAAACCTGGTCCCCACAAAGTTTGCATTGAATTCAATGAAAAGAAGGTCAGGAGGATGCTCTGTCAAATTTTCAGACAAGTCCTTAGAATTCACAAAAACCAACTGTTTGTGTATAAGTGTGTATACGATAGTCACTCAGTATCGGCCTCTAGTGGTGGGTTGTGGTACTGCAGGAACACACACTTACACACACTATACACACTAATCTGACTTTAGTGACATTGAAGGGACAAATAAAAATCTACTTTTGCGGATTGTTTTAAATGACTTGAAATAGTTTTATTTACTATTTGTTGATTTATAACCTTCACATTTGGAATCATTAGCGTTATTGCAGATTGGTTGTTAACTTGCTTAGTGTTACATTGACATTTATGTCATTAATGTAGTAAATATTCTTAAAAATCTGTAAAAAAAAAAAAAGTATTTTAGGACATGGTAGCTTATTACTGAAACCGCCATAATCTTCATATACCAGCATAATTTAGTTTTATACATGCAGAAACTGTAGGGTAAAAGTCTTGTCAAAATACCATTGTCTCTTCAGACCATCATTAATTACTGATACGTAAAAACTTTATTGTCTTAAATTATATTAAATGATTCTTTAAATGATTGCTTCTGACTTGTGGTAACATCAGGAACTAATTCAGTTCAAAGGGAATGGAAAATGTACAGCTCTCCCATTTTTTTCATTCATGTCGTCATTAAAATGTTTTGTTTAATTTTGTGTAATTTTAGTTGAATATTTCTGCCCATGTTGTTTAAATAAAGTCAGTAGTTTATTGCCACAAGACCTTCCTTTGTAGTAGTGTCTAAAAACCAAGTCAAAAGAAATAAAACTTGAATAACTACACAAATGTACATTTTCAAGCAAACTATACATTTACTGTTTTTGCCTGACTACAAATACATTGGGCTAATTTTACATACTATTCAGAAAAAATGACTAAGAGCAACTATCAACAGTATAATGGTAGATAACTTGAAAATAATAACTTTGTTATGGACCATAGATGTGGAAAATTAAATCAAACAACTTGTTCCAGAGCTGACAGGAAACTGAGGATTTTCATAAGATTTATTTTAATATCCTTAACACTAAAATTAGTTTGGCGGGTTTTTCCATTTCAGATCTGACAAGACTGCAGAATGGCAGCATGTTTATTTGTGAGAGTAAGGCTCATTCAGGGTAGAGAGGGAGATGGAGCTATGACCTCATCATTTAAAAGTAAACCCAGTTATAGTGACCAAAAATCAGACAGAAATACCAGGCATCATTGTCTCAATGGATGCTGAGAATGCCTTTGACTGTGTCAAACTGGAGTATATGTTTGAACTGCTTAGAAGATTTGGACTTTGAGAAAATTTTATAAACTGGATAAAACTTCATTATAAAAAGCCCACAGTATCCATCTTGACAAATAGCCTCTTGTCAACACCCTGTGGCCTGGAAATGGGGACGGCGCAGGAAGCTGTCTTTCTCTGCTACTTTTCTCTTTGGATGTAGTGCCACTTGCAATTGCAATTAGACAAAGCAATAATATTAAAGGTATATTAATAGGAACAAAATTGTATAAAATATAAAATATTATTATACGCTGATGATATAATTTAAACTTTGACAGACCCTGTGAAATCTACCTCGGCTCTAATTGATTGTGTCAACAAAATTTGGTAAAATATCTGGGTATAAGGTAAATTATAGTAATCAGAAATAATGCCTTTAAATGCTTGTGACCAGGGAAAATCAGTATTCATCAAGCCATTTTGATGGGCTCCTACAAGATTAAAATATCTAGGAAAACGAATTGGATCTAGAATTAGTCAGCTGTACTCCGAAAACATCAGTCCTACAATTATTCATATTAAGGATAAGTTGGTGAGATGGAAGAAGCTCCCCTTATCCTTTCTGGGGGGAGTTAGCCTTATTAAGGTGATAATTCACCCTAATTTAATTTATCCAATGTCTATGTTGTTTTTGTTTATTGACTCTAAAGATTTAGCTGGAATCAATAAAGCAATATCAGAATTTATTTGTTCAGGTAGAAAATTTAAAATTAAAACTAAAGTCTTACAACTTCCCTAAACCTTGAGTTGATAGGGCCTGCCCAGGGTTGAAAACTATGTACTGTCTTTACATGTAAGAATTATTTCAGTGTGGGCTACCCAAAAACACTGTAATGGCTTGAGATCGAGGAAAGTGTTTGTAAACTTTGTCACCCTATAAATATGTTAAACAAAACCGAGAATTCCCACTCATTGTCAAAGATAACTTTCTAATTACTAATACTATTAAGACATGGGGCATTCTGAGGAACATATTTTGTCAGAATAACAATTTTTCACCTCAGATAACATTGGTGGATCTGACAGTAGAGGGTGGTCCTGATCTTAGATCTTGGCAAGATCTAAGATCTTGCCAAGATCTTAGATCTTGGCAAGATCTAAGATCTACTACTAGGTATGCATCCTAGGTATGCATCCTAGTATGCATCCTGGCATTACTAGGATGCATACACTAAACTACAAAAGCTTAGAAGAGATTATAAACCTATGCCAGATGATAGACAGCTCTACATTACAATGTCATTAGGTGACTCAGAACCCATTCAAGCACTGAAAAGATGCTTAGAAAAAATGGCTGGATGTGTCAAAACTTTATCCAGCTGAACAGAAACAAAACTGAAGTTATCCTTGGACATAAAAAGGAATGACCTAGAGTCAGCACACAACTTCAGTTATTACAGGTAGAAACTAGAGATCAAGTCCTAAATCTGAGAGTAGTGAAGGACTCTGACCTGAATCCTCAGAATCTTAAAAATAGTTAAAAAGTTTTCATTGTAGACTGTGTGTTCTATGAATTTGTATTTTGTGTTTTAATTACATAAACCACTTTGAACTGCCTTGTTGCTGAAATGTGCTATACAAATAAACTTGATTGATGGACTGATGAAATAGTTAAGAAATACAAAATATCTAAAGAATCAGGTAACCAGACATTTACACTCAGAAAACCATTTGCTCGAAGGCAGAATCGATACCAAAAGATGAACATAAAACCAACTCTACAGAAAGCCACAAGTGTACCAGAAAGAGAAAATAGCAGTTGGAAAGATCAACCCTTCCTCTTGATCTGAATGAGACTATTGGTTTGGGAGAAAAGAAATTTAATCTTTCAGCAATAAATATAGTAACCAACAATGTGGACATCTGGGGCAGAATGAGCGGGCTCTATAATTCCTAGTTTGATGTCATTCAGTAGTTAGTAAATTAATAATGGACAATGTTTCAATGATTCATACATAGGTGCAAGTGGCACATAAAAAACTTAATTGTATTTAAAAAATAGTTAATTCATTTATATTTAATTAAAGTATTTTAAACTGAATAAAATTTAATTTAATATACCATGTAAATGTATGCTATGGCTAACACATGTTTGGTACAACATGCTTCATCAATGTTGAGAGCAGGGGTACAAGCACTTAAGTAAGCCGAGTTTAATCCACCACACTTCTTCAGATATAGTCATTTGCAGCAATGTACCAATTGATATAATTTATTTAAAATCAAACAAAGAAATTGGGAAAAAAATATGTGCTTTGTGAAAACTAATAACTAATAACTTTGAAACAGATTGTACCTATTACATGTAAACACATAACAGAAACTTAAGGAGGCCGAAACAAGACAGGAGGAAAAAAATCCTCACTTATCAATTACAAATTTACAATTCTTTGCATTCCAACTGCTTTTAAAACAAATTACTTTTAAAACCGTAAATAGTTAATTATTGTCCAATCCATCAAGTCAAACGCTCAGTCCTTTTAAATTACTTTATAATTGAATCATTTGGATTTAAAGACCAAGACATACCGGACGGGTGGAAGCTCGTAGTTTGTGTTTTACTTGTCTCCACCCGGGCCGCGCTGAGTGACAAAAGAAGCGCACTTTTAAATGAACTCACAAAGAGCCCTGGGCAAAGCAGCTCACCACCCAGAAGGGTAAGTAATTACTCTTATTTTAAATGTATTTTAATGTACCGGTTTAGTTAAAAGATTTAATGGATGGTGAGACTAGCCGAGCTTCTTTTTAAAAATCTGTAAGGCGAAACAAAGGCATACAACAGAAGTAAATTGAAGATTTACTTCAGTTTATGTTAACAAGATGGCGTTAGCTACCTGTCATGCAAGCTGTTTTCCTTGTGTCCCGACGTAGAGTTCTAGGTTTAAGTAAGATAAATTTGAAACTTTTTGATGAAGGATCACTGCCACACCGAACCAGAAATGGTTTCTTTGTCGAAAATTACAGCTGTGATTCATCAACAATGTACCATGCTAATCGACAGCTGCATTTCTTTTGAATAGTGAATGGCTTGTTTAATGTTGTTTAGGTGGTCATTGGATTTGCCCAAATGTAAGCCAGTCTTGTTACAGTATTAAGAGTTACTTTTCTTCTTTTCCTAAGGTTGTCAAAGAACCAATTATGACTGAGGGTGTCGGTGCTGAGCATGTTGGCTCAATGGATCAAGTTACACCCAAGTCCAAGTCCTCTAAGGAAAAGGTATTTATGTCAGAACTTCTTGTCATTGGTCTTCTAGTCTTAACTGAGATGTCTCAGAGATTTGTCAGTACAGTTATATTAGAAGAATTGTAATATTTTCTTCAAATGCTCTGAATTTAACAGGTTTCTTTGAGTAGTCCTGGTAACACACACTAGTCTGGTTTGATTACCCGGTACATTGTGGGGTCTTTAGCAGCTGAAGTATTTGTTTCCAGGGATGGCTGTTTGGGGCCATGCACACATTTCTGGTATACAGTACAAGTGGGGACCCCGTTTGAGGTTTCTTTAGGTCAAATATTTTAACTCTGTTTGTGTAACTACAGATCTTGTTTGCCCTCAGTAGCATTGCTCATACCTGGCTTAAGACAACATGTATGTTTCAAATCAGAAAATACAATGCAGACATGTTTACAGGCCAATTATGTGATGTCATCTTAGGTAAACATTTGAACCGGTCAAATTGGTACAGAAATTTTAGACATTTTGATGAAGGATCGCTGATAAACTGAACCAGAAATGGTTTCTTAGTTGAACATTACAGCTAAGATTCATCAACAATGTACCATGCTAATCAACAGCTGCATTTCTTTTGATTAGTCAATGGTTTTATATGTTGTTGTTTAGGTGGTCATTGGATTTGCCCAAATGTAAGCCAGTCTTTTTACAGTATTAAGAATCACTTTTCTTCTTTTCCTAAGGTTGTCAAAGAACCAATTATGACTGAGGGTGTCGGTGCTGACCATGTTGGCTCATTGGATCAAGTTCCACCCAAGTCCAAGTCCTCTAAGGAAAAGGTATTTATGTCAGAACTTCTTGTCATTGGTCTTCTAGTCTTAACTGAGATGTCTCAAAGATTTGTCAGTACAGTTATATTGGAAGAAATGCAATATTTTCCTCAAATGCTCTGAATTTAACAGGTTTCGTTGAGTAGTCCTGGTAACACACACTAGTCTGGTTTGATTACATTGTGGGGTCTTTAGCAGCTGAAGTATTTGTTTCCATGGACTGGCTGTTTGGGGCCATGCACACATTTCTGATATACAGTACAAGTGGGGACCCCGTTTGAGATTTCTTTAGGTCAAATATTTTAACTCTGTTTGTGTAACTACAGATCTTGTCTGCCCTCAGTAGCATTGCTCATACCTGGCTTAAGACAACATGTATGTTTCAAATCAGAAAATACAATGCAGACATGTTTACAGGCCAATTATGTGATGTCATCTTAGGTAAACATTTGAACCGGTCAAATTGGTACAGAAATTTTAGACATTTTGATGAAGGATCGCTGATAAACTGAACCAGAAATGGTTTCTTAGTTGAACATTACAGCTAAGATTCATCAACAATGTACCATGCTAATCAACAGCTGCATTTCTTTTGATTAGTCAATGGTTTTATATGTTGTTGTTTAGGTGGTCATTGGATTTGCCCAAATGTAAGCCAGTCTTTTTACAGTATTAAGAATCACTTTTCTTCTTTTCCTAAGGTTGTCAAAGAACCAATTATGACTGAGGGTGTCGGTGCTGAGCATGTTGGCTCATTGGATCAAGTTCCACCCAAGTCCAAGTCCTCTAAGGAAAAGGTATTTATGTCAGAACTTCTTGTCATTGGTCTTCTAGTCTTAACTGAGATGTCTCAAAGATTTGTCAGTACAGTTATATTGGAAGAAATGCAATATTTTCCTCAAATGCTCTGAATTTAACAGGTTTCTTTGAGTAGTCCTGGTAACACACACTAGTCTGGTTTGATTACATTGTGGGGTCTTTAGCAGCTGAAGTATTTGTTTCCAGGGATGGCTGTTTGGGGCCATGCACACATTTCTGGTATACAGTACAAGTGGGGACCCCGTTTGAGGTTTCTTTAGGTCAAATATTTTAACTCTGTTTGTGTAACTACAGATCTTGTTTGCCCTCAGTAGCATTGCTCATACCTGGCTTAAGACAACATGTATGTTTCAAATCAGAAAATACAATGCAGACATGTTTACAGGCCAATTATGTGATGTCATCTTAGGTAAACATTTGAACCGGTCAAATTGGTACAGAAATTTTAGACATTTTGATGAAGGATCGCTGATAAACTGAACCAGAAATGGTTTCTTAGTTGAACATTACAGCTAAGATTCATCAACAATGTACCATGCTAATCAACAGCTGCATTTCTTTTGATTAGTCAATGGTTTTATATGTTGTTGTTTAGGTGGTCATTGGATTTGCCCAAATGTAAGCCAGTCTTTTTACAGTATTAAGAATCACTTTTCTTCTTTTCCTAAGGTTGTCAAAGAACCAATTATGACTGAGGGTGTCGGTGCTGACCATGTTGGCTCATTGGATCAAGTTCCACCCAAGTCCAAGTCCTCTAAGGAAAAGGTATTTATGTCAGAACTTCTTGTCATTGGTCTTCTAGTCTTAACTGAGATGTCTCAAAGATTTGTCAGTACAGTTATATTGGAAGAAATGCAATATTTTCCTCAAATGCTCTGAATTTAACAGGTTTCTTTGAGTAGTCCTGGTAACACACACTAGTCTGGTTTGATTACATTGTGGGGTCTTTAGCAGCTGAAGTATTTGTTTCCAGGGATGGCTGTTTGGGGCCATGCACACATTTCTGGTATACAGTACAAGTGGGGACCCCGTTTGAGGTTTCTTTAGGTCAAATATTTTAACTCTGTTTGTGTAACTACAGATCTTGTTTGCCCTCAGTAGCATTGCTCATACCTGGCTTAAGACAACATGTATGTTTCAAATCAGAAAATACAATGCAGACATGTTTACAGGCCAATTATGTGATGTCATCTTAGGTAAACATTTGAACCGGTCAAATTGGTACAGAAATTTTAGACATTTTGATGAAGGATCGCTGATAAACTGAACCAGAAATGGTTTCTTAGTTGAACATTACAGCTAAGATTCATCAACAATGTACCATGCTAATCAACAGCTGCATTTCTTTTGATTAGTCAATGGTTTTATATGTTGTTGTTTAGGTGGTCATTGGATTTGCCCAAATGTAAGCCAGTCTTTTTACAGTATTAAGAATCACTTTTCTTCTTTTCCTAAGGTTGTCAAAGAACCAATTATGACTGAGGGTGTCGGTGCTGACCATGTTGGCTCATTGGATCAAGTTCCACCCAAGTCCAAGTCCTCTAAGGAAAAGGTATTTATGTCAGAACTTCTTGTCATTGGTCTTCTAGTCTTAACTGAGATGTCTCAAAGATTTGTCAGTACAGTTATATTGGAAGAAATGCAATATTTTCCTCAAATGCTCTGAATTTAACAGGTTTCTTTGAGTAGTCCTGGTAACACACACTAGTCTGGTTTGATTACATTGTGGGGTCTTTAGCAGCTGAAGTATTTGTTTCCAGGGATGGCTGTTTGGGGCCATGCACACATTTCTGGTATACAGTACAAGTGGGGACCCCGTTTGAGGTTTCTTTAGGTCAAATATTTTAACTCTGTTTGTGTAACTACAGATCTCGTTTGCCCTCAGTAGCATTGCTCATACCTGGCTTAAGACAACATGTATGTTTCAAATCAGAAAATACAATGCAGACATGTTTACAGGCCAATTATGTGATGTCATCTTAGGTAAACATTTGAACCGGTCAAATTGGTACAGAAATTTTAGACATTTTGATGAAGGATCGCTGATAAACTGAACCAGAAATGGTTTCTTAGTTGAACATTACAGCTAAGATTCATCAACAATGTACCATGCTAATCAACAGCTGCATTTCTTTTGATTAGTCAATGGTTTTATATGTTGTTGTTTAGGTGGTCATTGGATTTGCCCAAATGTAAGCCAGTCTTTTTACAGTATTAAGAATCACTTTTCTTCTTTTCCTAAGGTTGTCAAAGAACCAATTATGACTGAGGGTGTCGGTGCTGAGCATGTTGGCTCATTGGATCAAGTTCCACCCAAGTCCAAGTCCTCTAAGGAAAAGGTATTTATGTCAGAACTTCTTGTCATTGGTCTTCTAGTCTTAACTGAGATGTCTCAAAGATTTGTCAGTACAGTTATATTGGAAGAAATGCAATATTTTCCTCAAATGCTCTGAATTTAACAGGTTTCTTTGAGTAGTCCTGGTAACACACACTAGTCTGGTTTGATTACATTGTGGGGTCTTTAGCAGCTGAAGTATTTGTTTCCAGGGATGGCTGTTTGGGGCCATGCACACATTTCTGGTATACAGTACAAGTGGGGACCCCGTTTGAGGTTTCTTTAGGTCAAATATTTTAACTCTGTTTGTGTAACTACAGATCTTGTTTGCCCTCAGTAGCATTGCTCATACCTGGCTTAAGACAACATGTATGTTTCAAATCAGAAAATACAATGCAGACATGTTTACAGGCCAATTATGTGATGTCATCTTAGGTAAACATTTGAACCGGTCAAATTGGTACAGAAATTTTAGACATTTTGATGAAGGATCGCTGATAAACTGAACCAGAAATGGTTTCTTAGTTGAACATTACAGCTAAGATTCATCAACAATGTACCATGCTAATCAACAGCTGCATTTCTTTTGATTAGTCAATGGTTTTATATGTTGTTATTTAGGTGGTCATTGGATTTGCCCAAATGTAAGCCAGTCTTTTTACAGTATTAAGAATCACTTTTCTTCTTTTCCTAAGGTTGTCAAAGAACCAATTATGACTGAGGGTGTCGGTGCTGAGCATGTTGGCTCATTGGATCAAGTTCCACCCAAGTCCAAGTCCTCTAAGGAAAAGGTATTTATGTCAGAACTTCTTGTCATTGGTCTTCTAGTCTTAACTGAGATGTCTCAAAGATTTGTCAGTACAGTTATATTGGAAGAAATGCAATATTTTCCTCAAATGCTCTGAATTTAACAGGTTTCTTTGAGTAGTCCTGGTAACACACACTAGTCTGGTTTGATTACATTGTGGGGTCTTTAGCAGCTGAAGTATTTGTTTCCAGGGATGGCTGTTTGGGGCCATGCACACATTTCTGGTATACAGTACAAGTGGGGACCCCGTTTGAGGTTTCTTTAGGTCAAATATTTTAACTCTGTTTGTGTAACTACAGATCTTGTTTGCCCTCAGTAGCATTGCTCATACCTGGCTTAAGACAACATGTATGTTTCAAATCAGAAAATACAATGCAGACATGTTTACAGGCCAATTATGTGATGTCATCTTAGGTAAACATTTGAACCGGTCAAATTGGTACAGAAATTTTAGACATTTTGATGAAGGATCGCTGATAAACTGAACCAGAAATGGTTTCTTAGTTGAACATTACAGCTAAGATTCATCAACAATGTACCATGCTAATCAACAGCTGCATTTCTTTTGATTAGTCAATGGTTTTATATGTTGTTGTTTAGGTGGTCATTGGATTTGCCCAAATGTAAGCCAGTCTTTTTACAGTATTAAGAATCACTTTTCTTCTTTTCCTAAGGTTGTCAAAGAACCAATTATGACTGAGGGTGTCGGTGCTGACCATGTTGGCTCATTGGATCAAGTTCCACCCAAGTCCAAGTCCTCTAAGGAAAAGGTATTTATGTCAGAACTTCTTGTCATTGGTCTTCTAGTCTTAACTGAGATGTCTCAAAGATTTGTCAGTACAGTTATATTGGAAGAAATGCAATATTTTCCTCAAATGCTCTGAATTTAACAGGTTTCTTTGAGTAGTCCTGGTAACACACACTAGTCTGGTTTGATTACATTGTGGGGTCTTTAGCAGCTGAAGTATTTGTTTCCAGGGATGGCTGTTTGGGGCCATGCACACATTTCTGGTATACAGTACAAGTGGGGACCCCGTTTGAGGTTTCTTTAGGTCAAATATTTTAACTCTGTTTGTGTAACTACAGATCTTGTTTGCCCTCAGTAGCATTGCTCATACCTGGCTTAAGACAACATGTATGTTTCAAATCAGAAAATACAATGCAGACATGTTTACAGGCCAATTATGTGATGTCATCTTAGGTAAACATTTGAACCGGTCAAATTGGTACAGAAATTTTAGACATTTTGATGAAGGATCGCTGATAAACTGAACCAGAAATGGTTTCTTAGTTGAACATTACAGCTAAGATTCATCAACAATGTACCATGCTAATCAACAGCTGCATTTCTTTTGATTAGTCAATGGTTTTATATGTTGTTGTTTAGGTGGTCATTGGATTTGCCCAAATGTAAGCCAGTCTTTTTACAGTATTAAGAATCACTTTTCTTCTTTTCCTAAGGTTGTCAAAGAACCAATTATGACTGAGGGTGTCGGTGCTGAGCATGTTGGCTCATTGGATCAAGTTCCACCCAAGTCCAAGTCCTCTAAGGAAAAGGTATTTATGTCAGAACTTCTTGTCATTGGTCTTCTAGTCTTAACTGAGATGTCTCAAAGATTTGTCAGTACAGTTATATTGGAAGAAATGCAATATTTTCCTCAAATGCTCTGAATTTAACAGGTTTCTTTGAGTAGTCCTGGTAACACACACTAGTCTGGTTTGATTACATTGTGGGGTCTTTAGCAGCTGAAGTATTTGTTTCCAGGGATGGCTGTTTGGGGCCATGCACACATTTCTGGTATACAGTACAAGTGGGGACCCCGTTTGAGGTTTCTTTAGGTCAAATATTTTAACTCTGTTTGTGTAACTACAGATCTTGTTTGCCCTCAGTAGCATTGCTCATACCTGGCTTAAGACAACATGTATGTTTCAAATCAGAAAATACAATGCAGACATGTTTACAGGCCAATTATGTGATGTCATCTTAGGTAAACATTTGAACCGGTCAAATTGGTACAGAAATTTTAGACATTTTGATGAAGGATCGCTGATAAACTGAACCAGAAATGGTTTCTTAGTTGAACATTACAGCTAAGATTCATCAACAATGTACCATGCTAATCAACAGCTGCATTTCTTTTGATTAGTCAATGGTTTTATATGTTGTTGTTTAGGTGGTCATTGGATTTGCCCAAATGTAAGCCAGTCTTTTTACAGTATTAAGAATCACTTTTCTTCTTTTCCTAAGGTTGTCAAAGAACCAATTATGACTGAGGGTGTCGGTGCTGAGCATGTTGGCTCATTGGATCAAGTTCCACCCAAGTCCAAGTCCTCTAAGGAAAAGGTATTTATGTCAGAACTTCTTGTCATTGGTCTTCTAGTCTTAACTGAGATGTCTCAAAGATTTGTCAGTACAGTTATATTGGAAGAAATGCAATATTTTCCTCAAATGCTCTGAATTTAACAGGTTTCTTTGAGTAGTCCTGGTAACACACACTAGTCTGGTTTGATTACATTGTGGGGTCTTTAGCAGCTGAAGTATTTGTTTCCAGGGATGGCTGTTTGGGGCCATGCACACATTTCTGGTATACAGTACAAGTGGGGACCCCGTTTGAGGTTTCTTTAGGTCAAATATTTTAACTCTGTTTGTGTAACTACAGATCTTGTTTGCCCTCAGTAGCATTGCTCATACCTGGCTTAAGACAACATGTATGTTTCAAATCAGAAAATACAATGCAGACATGTTTACAGGCCAATTATGTGATGTCATCTTAGGTAAACATTTGAACCGGTCAAATTGGTACAGAAATTTTAGACATTTTGATGAAGGATCGCTGATAAACTTAACCAGAAATGGTTTCTTAGTTGAACATTACAGCTAAGATTCATCAACAATGTACCATGCTAATCAACAGCTGCATTTCTTTTGATTAGTCAATGGTTTTATATGTTGTTGTTTAGGTGGTCATTGGATTTGCCCAAATGTAAGCCAGTCTTTTTACAGTATTAAGAATCACTTTTCTTCTTTTCCTAAGGTTGCCAAAGAACCAATTATGACTGAGGGTGTCGGTGCTGAGCATGTTGGCTCATTGGATCAAGTTCCACCCAAGTCCAAGTCCTCTAAGGAAAAGGTATTTATGTCAGAACTTCTTGTCATTGGTCTTCTAGTCTTAACTGAGATGTCTCAAAGATTTGTCAGTACAGTTATATTGGAAGAAATGTAATATTTTCTTCAAATGCTCTATAAACTTTGAACTTAAGAAGAATGTTGTATTTTGTGTATCAATTTGTTTTCATGAAGAATTATTCTTCATGTATTTTGAAACTTAGCTCTGTCAACTTTAATAATTACTTTAAATGTTTCCAAATGTTTCTTTTTGGCTTTGTTGAGAAAATAGCTTTCCATGATGAGTAAAATTCTGTAATGATACTGGTTTAGGTGTTGTATTTATCTTTTTTTAGCATGATGGGTCTAATTAGTCATGATTGTATTTTGCAATTTTACTAAACACTAAGTATGATTTGGTTTGGTAATTTCATTTCATCGTCTTTAATTACTTGTATTACTTCAGGGCTGTATTTGTTATACATGTGTTATTTATTTTGGTTTTAAAGGTCGCCAACCATGCAAGAAGGGAACTTCAGATGAAAGAGAGGTCCTTGCAGTCAAAAAAATCTTGATGGAATTCATCAACACCTGTTGAGTTCAAGGGAAAGCAGACTGTGATAAGTGTTTAAAACAACTGCATACTATCTCAGTATCCCGAAAATGACAGCAGTGGGACTTGCCCTGCACAGAGTGGAAAACAATCAGAAGAGTGAAGTCCAATGCGGTTTTCCTGTGTGTTGCTGACCACTCATTTAATGTATGATATTTTTTTTTTACTCTTAAAAACTGGTATTGAACTCAACCTCTTGAAGTATGTCTTGAGGTCATTGCTCTGTCCAGACTTTCGTTTATTCGATCCTCCTGCTTGTGATTTATTTATTTCTTTCATTTCTGATTTATTGTTCTGCTGGACCTTGGTGTCAAGTGTGCTCCTTTATGCCTTCTTACAGTCTTTAATCTTGACTTTGAGTTGCTTCTGACAATCTTGACTAATTTTTTGTCCTCACTGACTCTGGAGGAGCATGTATCTCAGTGCTCTCTTGAGGTTCTATTTAAGCAAAAATGTATTTAGTCTTTCCCATTCTGAGGAATGCACTCTGAGAACGTGGTAAGATTGACGTTCTCAGAGTGCATTCCTGTTGATGGCCTGAAAACAATTACACAAGGCTTCTTCAGCTGCCTGTAACCCATCTCCTCACAGTTCTCATCATCACAGGTTGTTCCTGGATAAGAGATTTACAGTCAATCAGAAGAACACAAAATTGTGATCTAATTTGCAAGAAAAAAAAAATTCTGTAGAAATGTATGCATCATTTTAATCCTTTTATGTAACTTCTTTAAAAGAATAAATGTAACAAAGCGGTTCCAGTATGCTGCTCAATACTAGATTTTAACATAGTTTGAGTGCCCACTCAATTTATTTTTTGCTTGATTCCAAATTGTAGATTTCATTGTGCATTGCAGTGGCTCTCTAAGCATTTTGAACCTGAAACTGTGCTACAGGTACTAAGAATGTAATAAAAACGAATTAGTGTGTATTTATTTCCCCACACATTACTAAAAACCTGACAAGTCCCCAAGAGCCACGTTCTTATCATGTTGAGAACTCTAGTTAGTCTTATTGCAAATTTTAAGTGATATGTTTGTTCACTGCCCCTCTAGCATGCTACTTGATTTTTTGCAGAGCTGTGCTACTTTCAGAAAGGGGGGTTCCCAGAAAGCATGGTCTTGTCTTTAGTCCCCAGTAGTGTATACAGACAAGGGGGGGTGTGTGTGTGTGTGTGTGCGTGTGTGTGTGTGTGTGTGTGGGTGTGTCTGGGTGTGTGTGGGTGTGTGTGCGTGTGTGTGTGTGTGTGTGTGTGTGTGCGTGTGTGTGTGTGTGTGCGTGTGCGTGTGCGTGTGCGTGTGCGTGTGTGTGTGTGTGCGTGTGTGTGTGTGTGTGTGTGTGTGCGTGTGTGTGTGTGTGTGTGATTGAGACCTAAGGAACCCAGATTCAAGGAGTGCTTTTCTTTTTTTTCTAATCACAGTCAATACTGTAATTTGGGAGCTTGGAATAATAATAATTAAAAACAAAATAAAGTATCAGTCAGTCAGTCAATATGACTTGTGTTTTGCTTTCTGGAGGTCAGAATTAAACAAGTGTTTAGAACTTTGTCCTGGTGTGAAATATTTTCAGATTTTGGTCGTTGGGCCCCACCTTGCTTGTATTTAATATCTAAAATATTCTTTAAAAGCACGTTAGAGTATCTGAGGTTCTCATCAGGACACCCAGTGATGAAGAACAGTGTATAATCAGCATGCCATTAAAAACGTGTTGTACCAAAACAAATAAGATTAAAATCTGTTGGGCCTAAAACTGAGCCTTGTGGAACACCATAGTTAAATCGTAACATTTGCAGGATCAATTTCCAGTATTTATAAGGACTTTTCTGTTGCTACATGGATCAAGGTAAATTCTCTTCAGCTAGGACAGTATCAAAAATGTTTATCTGAAGTTGATAGTTACGATATTAAGAACATCACTTTTTATTTTTATCTGGGTACTGTTCTAAAAGGCGCATTTTATGTTTAATTGAAAGGAAACTGTGTAGCTTTTCGGCAACATTCAGGACGAGACTTAAGTGTTTCTCCATTAACCAACAATGACTGAAGTTAAAATTGGCACTGATACAAGTCAGACTGGATATTTTTCAAGAAAGAATGCAGATCTGGTGCTTCTGTGTTTAGCTCTCTATCTTTTCTGGACAGTGCTATAAAAGAAGATGTTACAATTAACTGCAAATTCAACAATTTGATTAAGTCAGCCAAACTGGCATTGAATATGAAATTATATTTCACTGCTTTGAATTGTCATTTCTATCAAATGTCATTTAAACTGAATGTCACTGCAATCATGTTTTATTGCAATGAACTGGTTTGATGATTGAATTTGGACTGAATTGGATTCTACATAAGTGAGTATGCATCAGACCTGTTTGAAGTGCTTTGAAATGGCTTTTGTTGTTATATGGCACTGCATAAGTGAAGCAAACTGAAGTGATTGAAGAGAGGAACACTGATACAATAAAGACACACCACGTTGTTTTTTATGAAGCCATAAATATTACTCTTGTTTATAAAAGGGTCCACAAGCAGGTAGCGGCCTCCCCTACGTTGTCCATAGCTTAGTGGTTTTGGATTCACTGTGCCTTGCAAACACCATTTGTTTACCATTTTGTCACACCCAAGGAAATTTAGTCAGTCATCCTGGGAGCCAGTCTAATGAAACAAATAGCTCTGCTGTCACATGGTGGCCTAGAAGAAATATGCCCCTGACCCATTTCCTTGGGTCTAGACCATTAGGCTGAAAAATCTAAACATATGGTGCTGGTGTTTGTGTTAGGTCTAGGAATGAGTGGAAATTGTGTTAAACAGATTTCAATAGGAGCAGATGCGAGTTCGTAATAGGTAGCTTGGAGCTTAAAACCCCCTATGGAAAATCAGTCAGCTATGATTCTCTTGTATTTGCATCTCAACTAAGGCTTAAAGCATCACCAGACCAGTAAATGTGACTGTTTTAGTCAAGGAGCATCCTCTACTAGGTGCTGAAATGCAAACAGGGGTACATAAACATTTTTCTAGATTGTGTGAACTCATCAGTCTGATTTTCCACAGATTTTAGCATAAACATTTTTTAACAAACCTCTCAAATATAGCTAATAAGGGGACATTCTTTTCCCACCAGATTTCTTTCTTTATGGCTTTCAGTTTGAGTTTAGAGATTGACAAAGAGCTGCTCCAACAAAGCTTCACTTGACCTATTTTAATCGTCTCTTGTTGAGCTTAGGCACCGGGTTGCCAGCACGCTGTGGTCTAAGCTGACCTCTATCTTTGAACACAGGAGGGACTCAGCAGAAGAACAGACCAGATCCCTATTCTCACCATCTGAATCCTTACACTTAATCCCCTAGAGAGGTTGTTTGTGAGCCATATAACTACAAGCGTATAGCAAAACCCCCCTGTGGAGAAACCCATGTACATAGAAGCAGAAGTGCCTTGCTGCACTAACCCTCTTCCTGTTTCTTAGATTTTCAAGTTCACTTTCCCAGGCGAGAAGCAGAGAGGACATTCTAACCTTCTTTGTTCTCAGACGTTACAGCAGATGTACAAGAACTGAAAGTACTCAGAGATGCCCTTCGTAAACCACTGTCTGTTTATAATCAACTGTGTATGTATTTATACAGTTGAATTCATTATCTTTACTATTTGGGCAAGACAAAAATATTTACATGTAGATTTAAAACATGGATTCTCAGCATTATTAAAAATTATCTGACTCAGAGCAGGACTGGACATAAACATAAACAGATATATTAAAGGTATTAACTTAGTCACTGCAAAGACAAAATACAGTAATTTGATTAATTTAGAAATTCAATATTAGTAGGTGTCTTTCTAACATTTTTTTTCCTAATTGAATAAGAATGACACTTCATCAGTTTTCCAAATAATATAAAGTAATCTTTGTGTGTTGAATCGAATGCTAAACAGTTCAATCAATATTATTAATAAGTATTGAAATATTATAATTTTAATTGATTAATCTTTACTAATTTCTAATCTACAATAATGGGTCTTTATTGGCAGATGAGCTTGATGGTTAAATGGTTGTTCCAATTAGTTTTGACTTGTGGTTGCCAATTTGAACTTTGGAAAATGACTTGACAACGTCTCTTTGTTAAAATCCCAGTTGGTCATGGCTGACGGCTGCTCCCACTGATTCAGGTTTTTCTGGAGTTTTCTTTCGGTTTAAAGGCAACCTTTGGTTTCCACCATCATAAAATGCTTGCACAACAGGAAAGAAAAGTCAATAACTTCTTGCAATTGGCTGAGATACCTTAGATTGGAAACTATTTACCAATTGACATAAGTTGATGAACAGAATTAGAATAGATTTAAATGTATGTTTCTGTGAATAAATTAGATTTGTTTGATTTATACATAATTTTCCTTATAAAGAAACACAGTTATGTTGAAATATAAGTACAAAATGTCTGTTTACCTCTGACAGTAAGAGAAAACTGAATATAGAATAACAGTTAGATATGTAACTATAGAGAACGGTAAATCAATACTGATTCAAACACCATCAAAGTCTATTAGTGCAAAGCATTTTGAGGTGTGTTTTTTTTTTGTTTGTTTTGTTAATCCACCTCAGAGCCATACACAAAATAACAGAAACCTTTTTGTAAACTCATACAGTTCAGTCATATTATTTTGAGCTATCAGTCTCATATGGAAGAAATACAATAACCATATTACCGTGGAGCATTCATGTGTGGTGCCAGCTGTGTGCACTACAGAGTGTAAAGGGATATGACTTTCTTTCTCATTGCTCTCCTCCGGATGCTGTTTACTGCTCGGACAGAGGGATTAAGCCTGATCTCAATTTTCTTTCCTCATCCTCTTGTTCTTAATTCCCTTTAAATGCTTCTCTGAACACAAGCCAGGTCATCCCTGCAGCCTGATTTTCCATCTTACTTCATTAATAGTGTCGGAGCTCTCCAGTTAAATCCCTGCTGAGGAGAAAATAATTGGACATCCCTGTTGTTGTTGTGGGTGAAGACACATTGCACACTCATGGGGTCATGACTTCTGACCACCAGTGCATTTTCACCCGATGCATCCGTGTATAAGACCACAAGGTTCTGACATGAAGAAATCAACCTGTGGTATGCATTTCCCAATTACATGAAAAACAAGGGCAAGATTATTTCCAGAATTGTTTTAATTTATGAAGTGTTCCCAAATCATTTCTATCAATTTCATTGCATTGCTTAGTTAATTTTCTCCAATAACTTTAATTATTTTAGAAAAAAAAAAAAAACTAATAAACTGTCTTGAGAAAAAAACTATTAATGCAAATATTCTAAGTAGCAGCAGAGAAATTTCAGGGGAAAGTAGTTTCAGTGTGAAATTACACCCAACCTGTAAGGATGGAAACAGGTTTGATTTACAGCCATGAAAATTAGACACAGCGCATTAGAAAAATAATTGAAAATGACATTTATGATTTGCATTTAGATGGAGATTTTTCATGCTTGTCCCAGAAGCAAATAATGCTGAAGGTGATACAGACTCAGCGATGCTGACTGAGTAAGCTTCGATGAAACGTAAACAAGAGCTCAGTCAGTTCGACACACTTTTTTTTTCTTGACACTCACATCTTATTCAGATGCACTCTGTGTAATTCAAAGTATATTCTATAGACCTATTACATATATTTGTTAGGTATTATTTTAATGATTATCTTACAGCTATTGAAAACTATAAATTGAAATTCTTAGAAAATTAGAATGTTCCATAAAAATGTTTTTAAAAGGATTTGTATATCAGAAATGTTACACTATGGTGACATTATTGTCAACACAGTCATGTGGAAGACTGCTGAGTTCACTGTTGTCCAGCCCCCAGTCACATGCAAAGCCACAAAAGTCACAGCTAAAGAAGCAGGCTGTTCAGAGAGCTGCATCCAAGAATATTAATGAAAAAAATAGTGGCAGGAAAAACTGTGGTGAAAAGGTACAAGAGGAACAGAGACAAACGGAGTCTTCTACAAAGTCCATTCAGATTTTGAAGGTAAATTCACAAGGCAAGGACTGTTGATGGAGTCAGAGCTTCAAGAACACGGCCTGCAACTGTTACAAGAACTAAGTATCTTTATCCTACATGAAGAATCTTTCAGTAAATTGACATTTTTGTACTGTAAAACTTTTGTTTGTTGGTCGTATTTAATCTAATTTTCTAAGAAACATAACTTTGCATTTACATTAGCTGTAACAAATCTATAATGTAAATGTGCTTTAGATTTTGATGCTAGATGCTTGAACAAGGCACAAAAAAGCAAAATTCTTCTAAAATATTGTAGCTGTCATCAAAGTCAAATAAAAATGCTTTAAAAGTTAAAACCTTAGTGGAAATAGGGAAATATCTTGGGGATGTTTTCTTTTGCAATCTTCCAGCACTAATCTAAGATGCCATTTTCATCCCTCTCCAAATTTTTCCTGAGCATGTTTAATCACACTGATGTATCTTCCAGATTGGGAGTTTAAAGTCTTGTAGGACATGAGATGAAGATGTACAAACCCAGATTTGTTAATCCCACTCAAACCGGGAGAACTTTTGACTCCCCCATCTTCCTCGTCTTTCATCTCCTCTGCAGGTTTACTGGTTTTCCACATCTTTCACCTCTACTTGCCTAATAGTCTGACCTCTCTTTTTACCTCCATGTGTATCTTCTCTTCAGTCTTCGCTCTTGTCTCTCAGGGGAACGTGTGAGTAAAGATCCAGAGGGGAAAGGGCAGATTGAGGCTACACTTTCTGGCTGCTTTGCCTCCTTTTACCTTCACCTCTGTCTGCTGTCTCCAACCTCCCACACCTCCGCCCCTTCCTCTTTTCTCGTCTATCACTCGGTTACATCTCTCCTTTTTTCAGGCATCTATCTCCATCCACCAAAGAGTCCAATCTGAATAGTAATGCCTCTTATTCTTTACCCTCGTGTGTATGTTGGAACCCCAGTGTTGCAGGTTGTGCTGGATGAATACTGATGGAAGCACAGAGAAAGAACTCCCCTAGACACACAGCAGCATCTGGCAGGCAGAAAATAGGGAAAAGGAAAGCAGCCTGCATTTAATTTAAACAGTTAAGAGTCTCTATGTGACAATGGCATCTTGGATCCTGCAAAGATTGAGGGCAGAATTAGAACCTTTCTCTGTTGTTCTGAGATTTTGTTTTCTTTTCACCTTTGTCCTTCATCGCCAACCTCTGCATCAGTGTGCTTGCTTCTGATTAAATTTTGTAACTCAAAGTGAAAGCTCAGCCCAGGAGGTGGAGTAAACAGCCCTATTAGCTGTTAACATCACTTCCCAGACATGAAACCATGCCTGTGTTTGGTGCTAAAGCCACGGGGAGATTATCTAAACTGCAAATACACGAACGACTGAGATGCCCTTTGTGCCACACAACAGAGGGCATTTCATGGGCTGAGAGCTGATCCCCTTATTGGTGCACTGCTGAGGCAATGTAATCCCAAATTATTTAACTAGATTACTAGAGCATGAGAAAAATTCAGCCGTTGAATTGTCCATAGCTGAGTTTATGTTTATGATATGACACGACAGTAGGTATTATGGGGATACATCATCTATCATGTTTGCTTCTGATGTGCAGAATTAATTATCAAAAATTATCACAATGCAGCTGAAAGGCAAGAAAGCCCTTTTTAAGGAATTCAAATATTATTTATTTGGTTAATCTCATCCATAAATGCACACAGACCTGATACAGTAAACACACTTATAATGTTATGAGCAGTTTTGAACATCCCTGCAATATTTTCTATGCAGATCTTATTTTTAGACTCTAGATGAACAACAACAACAACAAAAAAGCAGCTGTAAAAGGAAATTTAGATTTTATGTTATGATCACAATCCTGAATTTATTTACTTACTTTGTTATGCTGAAGTGGATTAACAAAGTCACAGCTAGAAAAAGAAGTTGAAAGGTTAGTGAATTGTCCACATAAAGATGTGAAGAAGCTGGAAACTTTAAGGTAAAATGAGCATCAGTTAAAATAAACAATAAATGTGTGAATGATAAACCAAAAACTGAATATAAGGTAATAAGTAAAACAAAGGTCATAATGCAAAGTAGTAATAATGCAATGTGATCCTAAAAAATAACACATTTTTCCAAAAAAAAAAGCAGTATTTACAGTAATTACACAAAGCTGGACACTATTTACTAATTATGTAACTGGCTGAACAAAATTATTTAAGGGGTAAAAATAATCTAAATATGGATGTGAAGGCAACATGTCAAAATGGAAAAATGTTCAAGAGGTGTGCATATCTTGCTACAACCGGAACAGAAATCTTATTGGCACTTGAACCATCAAATAATATTTTGGCAATTTTACTGGAAAACAGATAAATGTAGGTTATTATTTACTCCGCCTTAGCAATTGTTTCAACAATCGCAGTGTTGCTAATCCACTGACATGCCTGGGTTTAACCAAGACAAATGCATCTGCCAAATTAATGTTTTTAGAACAACAAAACCATGTTTGTTTCCTCATAAAAAGAACTGCTACTCTGAAGAGTGGTTTGTGTTTAAAAGCAAATTCCTTTCTGATTTTATGGCAGCTGTTCTAAAATTTGGCATCTTTCTTACTGTGGCATTTTCTTTGTTTCTCCACTTTTGTTTAAAACTTAATTCACTGTCTCAGTTCTTTCTTTGGGACAAAGATGTAGCTGCAAAACCCTGAAGCATTAAATTGAAATGCTAGCTCTGACAGTTCCAGCAGTGGCCTGGCTTAGAGCGCAGATTCATCCTGGCAGCAGCACATAGTTTTTCACTGCCCTGCCAGTGCAGGTCAGTGTGATTAAAATGGAAACGTGTTGAGTTGTAGCAGAAGGAACCCACATCTAACTTCTGAATCAAAGAAATGGTTATCCATCCATCCGTCCGTCCGTCCGTCCGTCCGTCCATCCATCCAAATTCCTTAATTTTCTCCCTTGACCCTCCTTTTCCATCTACTCTGAGGTGAAGCAGAGAATTGTTACTTATTCTACAGAGTTGGGCGTTTCTGACCTTTTTGCAGGTGAACATACCCACAAACCTCACCTGCAAGGCCTCAGGTAAAACAATAAATGACTTGTCATTGAAGATATGTGTTGGGTTGGAATGATTTTTAAAGCTTTCTTTGTACTGCTGAGTTCTACCCAGTTGAGGTGACAGTACTCTATTCCTCCTGTAAATGGTGTTACACCTAAGCACCATTTTTCCATCTCACAGTTTCACTAAATTCATCCTACACCGATTGGTCTTCCAGCTCCTAACCCCCCTGTCTTTGGAGTCCCAGTAGCTGGACTGGCTCTTCAGCTGCTGACAACTCCACCCATCTTAGTCATCCACTTCATCATTCAGCTGTTGTTGCCATGGTGACTTATCAACCCCCAATGCAACCATATCTTCTTCAGAGACGCTCATGATCATGCTAGAACTTGCTTGGACAATCTGTTTCCTTGCATTTTTGCAACATGCAAACATTTTTACTTTATTACACCTTAAACTTAAGCTGAAGCACCTCATTAGTTTTCTATTTATTGTCACCTTAAGATATAGGCTATTGAAGTTATGAATGTCACAAATGTAAATTTCTACTTCATAATGTTCATGTGACATTCAGATCCCCAAACCCCCCTTTCCTCTGCAGCCAAATTGGTTTATGATGTAATGATATTTAAATCCCTTCGTACCCTCTGTCCCTGCAGCAGACACCTGGCAACGGCCCGTCCTCCCTTGTGTCTTCTGGGTCACAAGCTGTGATAGGAAAGCTGATGAATCTCATGTCTCACATTCACTTTGTCACACATAGATGAGTGATGCTCAAAGAGAAATACAGGAGATTTGCTGACTAACAGTTTTATTGGCTTTCCACAACAGCACAACCTGTCTCAAGCCACAGAATGGGTTTAGAGACAGACAGAAAGAAGGACAGATTGGAAAAAGGTATGTGAAGAAGGAAGGGAAATTGGAAAGAATGGGCAGATACTGAGATTAGAATAAAGACAAGGAGAAGGGGAAACTGGTTAGAGTGGACGCCGTCAAAGAGAGGCAGACAGAAAGATAAAGCGACAGACGAGGAAAGTAATCATCTTAAAGGTCTGAGGGTCTCAGTCAGACCCACTTTCTGTCCTACGGCAAAGATGAATGCAAGAGTTAGCTCCTACTGTGTGTGCAAGGATGAAAGATGAACACAATTTCAGCACTGACCTCAAGGGTTAAAAATATGAAACAGTTGCACGTGAGTGTAAAAACACAGTGACAGCATGGTGCGGAAATAAGACTACCCTGCTGCTTGGTCTCTCCTCAGACAATCTAAAGAGAGGCTGCGTACTTGTCCTCCCTGCTGTAGAATCTCAGATTTTTGGTTAAGTTGAAGAAAAAATGTTGTCCTTGCTGACAATTGCAGCAACATATTTGTCACGAAGTTTCTCCTCCTCCACACCTTTAAAAATAAAATGCGACCTGACATAAGCATCAGGAATTTAACAGGAGAGAATGTTTCCATCATTCATATTTATACCAATAGATTATTGTTGTTTAGCCATCCGTTTTATTAAGTTTCTAATAATGATCGCCAACTTTTCATAGCAAGTATACTCCTACACTATTAAAAAAATTGCAATTAATTTGTATTTGTGCTAAAGGTTTAATAAGTTATAACTTCAATACATTAAAATTTCACTTTGCTCATGACCTTATTCTCATTGGAGACCAAAAAAGCTTAAATTTGAATTTGTATTCACTCGTTATGTTTCTGCTGCTTGGTATTGGTAAGGTTAAGAACATAAATGTTAAGAGACAGCCCATTTTTACATCTAAAAGTGATGTTGAAGGGAGTCGCAGCTAAAAAAAATGATGTAAGATGTTGAATGACTTTAAGGAGGAAAAGAAAAAAGCTGGGGTAGATAATGGTAATATGAAAGCTTTATTATAGATGATACTGCTGAAAAAAAGTTGTGACCATTTGATATCTGTTTAGTGAAGAAGACCTGAGCACAATATTGGGGGATATAAATAAGGTTTTCAGCATATAAACTTATGTACAGAAAATGACACAGGCTGATGTTAGACATAATGTTGGGACATTTTCTTCCAAATTCAGCACACCTTTTTTATTTTTATTTTAAGTTTTATTATTTTTAGAAGTCAAACATGATGCAAAAAATTATTTTGGAAGATTAACTTTTTTGCACAATAATTATGAATTATTAATCAATACCATGGATACTCACTTTTTATTCTCACTTATTTCACTCTAATTTGTGTAATGATGGTTAACGAGACTTCTTGTATGGGAGCAGATAGGAAAAGGCCTTCACAGTGTGGGTTTTCACTTATTTAGTCATGTGTATTTTTGAATACAGTTCTACTAGACAATGTCCAGAAAAGTCTCAGTAAGTCATTAAGTTCCTTTAGATATTCCTCATCCACAGATGGCCCACACTCAGAAAGCGCTAACCAGCTGCTAAAAGCCCCCAAATCAGCTGGGTGACCCCAAGAGTTCTCATGTTGTCTCAGCTACACAAATTTACCATTTGTGGAATTTAGAAATCCATCCATCCACCTGAAGAAATTTTGAAAGCCCCCAGATCAAATTCTGCCATGGGCCCCATGCAGCCTTGAGCCTTCTTTATTTTCATGTATGTTCAAAACACTTTGAACCTTTCCCAACCATTCTATCAAGTCTTCATCTCTTTTTAACCAGGAAACAGCTGCTCGCCCAAAGTAGCTACTATATGAAACATATTTATGGATTTGCTCTATTTCTCCACTGACATAGATTTGTTTTTTCTTCTCTGTTTTTTTGGGCTTTGCTGCTGGCAGCTGTTTTGTGAATCTGGGCAGAAGACTTGCCTCGCTCTTCTGCTCCAATTCATATCCAGCCGTCGAGCCTCTTCAACGGCAAGGCTGTAATGTAGGTGCAATGAACATGGAGTAATCCTTTAGGCTTGGTGTGCATAAGGTGCACAACCACAAGAAGTAAAACATAATCACAGTGGGTGACACCAGATATACCTGGCATTATGTGAAAATAGAGGAAATATTTGCTAGCAATGAAACATCTGTCCATTCAAAGTCTATATCCGCTTATGGTTGAAGGGATGGAGGGCTTGGTGCCAGGACTCATTGGGGCAAGAGATGAGGTACACACAGAGGCACATAGGACAAACAACCATGCACACACACACTTACTCCTAAGGGCTATTCAGAGAGACCAATTAACTTAACAGTCATGTTGTTGAACTGTGGGAGGAAGCCAGAGCACCTGAGAACCCACACACACACGAGAACATGTAAACTGGATCCAGAAAAGCACTAAGCTGTGATTTGAATCCAGGACTTCTTGCTGCAAGGAAACAGAGGTACCAACTACGGCCCTGTGCAGCAATTTTGAAATATTTAAACAAAAAAAGTGTGTTACAATGACAGAAATGTGTTTCTTTTTTCATTTGAATGAATGAAGAAATTTTAATTGTCAACATTTTACTGAATAAGAAAGTGACGCAAAACCTAATTTTATTGCTTTCTGCAGCTGTCAACCTTTTTTTATTGTCATGGGATAACATCTGAGAGCCTGTCTTATAATTTACCTTCATATTTATCCAGTAGTTTTATTCATAATTCATGTGCTGATTCATAAGTTAAAGTCTTTCTATGCACGTGAGTCATGATTAACTGCAGCATATCTAAACGAAAACCTATATTTATAGCCCAGAAACACAGACCTGCCGGTTCCCTTTCATTGAACACATTTTTTTATTCAATTTAAATGCTGCTTTTCATTCTCCCCCCTCCTCCTTTATGTCTGGCCACTTCATTGGCTTTAAGTGTCTGTGCAGATATAACCGTGCGTGCTCTACCTCTGCTTAGTTGAATTATGGTCATAAGGTTCCTACATGATTATAATTATTCTAGTAAGGTGAATATGTCAACCTCAGATTGCATACAACAAAATACTTTGCATTGCATTGCAAGAGGTACACAATTGCCTTTGCACATGTTATTTACATAAGTAGCAGTCTAGAATATATCAACTAAATTCCATGAAAAGGAACAGAAAATCTACATCTTGTACAACAGTATAGATGAGACACAATTGTGCAAATAACACCATCATTACCCTGACATTTTCTTGCAACAAAATGAATAGTTGTTGCCAATGTGAATACAAATTTGTGATTTTTCTAACAACAAAAGCCCTATTTATTTTTCTTGATGCTGAATAGTCGCTCTCCCATGAGTGGAGATAGGGAAGACCATGAATGTTAGCTTCTGTGATTGTACCAAGGCGGTTTCCATTGTGTATCAATGTATATTAAGGTATGTTTGATGTATGAGCTATTAAAATAGGCACTTTATAGAGGGGGTCTTGGGTATTCACAGATTTTAGGTACTTGTAGGTGGCTGTGTCTCTAACAACCATAATTATCATGGGTCCACTGGAGTAGTTTAAAAACAACCAGGATAAAAATAGTAGAAAAAGAGACAATGTCTCATGCTATGATTTTGGTTATTTGGGTCCAGGTTCCTTAATAGCAGCCGTCTGATCATTGTATTATTGGGCCTGTTGTCTCTCGTCTTCCTCTGTGCAATACATGTTTTCTGTAGGATTTAATTCAGGTGAGTTTTCTGGCTAGTGAAGCACAGCGATGTAATGGTCATTATACCTGGAATTGGTACTTTTGTCAGTTTGGGAGGGTGGTGCTTAAAATAGAAAAAATTGAATTTCCTTGAAGCTTGTCAGCAGAGGGAAGCATGAAGAGCTCAGCAGCTAGCATTGATGGATGCCAGATTATTCCTGACTCTGGAAACTTCACAATGGACCTCAAGCAATGTGGATTCTGTGTCTCTCCATTTCTCTTCTAGGCTCTGTGAGCTTGATATTTCAAATTGAATGTAACTTACTTTCATCTGGAAAGAAGAAATTAAAGCATGGCGCACCAATCCAGTAGTTTGCTTTACTAGTGGCCTTTACCTCATCTGGATTTTTAGGTATGGTGTGATCCTTTTCCTATTGACACTGTTTTTGGGAGCTACTCATCTCTTTCCATAATGTTTTCCTTCCACTTAACCTTCCAACATCTTGATACAGAACTTCATTAAGAGCCAGCTTCATGGAGTCAAGTCACTGTCAAGTCAGCAGTCTCCACCATGATTGTGTATTCAATAATATGAATGAAACTATTTTTGAAATGAATAACAGTTAAGCCTTAAAATGTGTGAGTTTGACTTTAGGAATTAAATAACTATAACTTGACTTTATAGTTTCCCAATTTATTAAGATCCACCTGTATTCGTTCCACAAAGTTGATTTATTTTTTTTCTTTTACTTTCTCATATTCATGTTTAGAGGATGATTACTGGTGATGTGTTACCAAAAGAGTGACTCAGCACTTCTCTTCCTGGTTAACAACCAGACAACGCAGCGCCTTTTTTCTCCCTTCCTGGTATTATAACCGCAAACAACCATCACTCGCTATCCCGCCCATAAGCGTCACTCACTATAGCAGCGAGCCGGGGCTGATCGAGCTCACACGCTCCCGAGCTGAGCCACAGAGAGGAGCACAGAGCCGCCGCAGACGGGCTGGAGCTGGAGATCACCTTCACTTTGCATGATCACATCCGCAGATCGTCCAGGATCTAAAGATGTGGACCGGCGTCGGAAAGCTCATGCTTCTACATTTGTTACTCATGGAGCTCAGCGGCCACGCTAAAGGTAAGCCACTTACTGGCTCGGAGATGGGGGGGGATTTGCATCGTAGCAGTCGCGCTTCTCCGGGTTCAGGAGGGAGGAAGTCTTGTGGATCTCGTGGGGTTTGGGGGTGGGGGGCTCCGGTGCCTTCCGCGAAACGACTCGCCTGTCAAAGTGGTCCGTCTCATTAGTAGAGCAGCGCTAATGTCTCCGGTAGATACTTCCGCTGCTACAAGCATTCGGGAGATTACAATCTTAATTGTCACTTTCGTCAGGTTTTGTGAGCGTTAACACAGGTGACACGAGGTAACGGTGAGAGGAAGCGGCACTTGTAAGCAAGCGGCTGATGTTGAGACTGTGGCCAGAGGAAGGCTGCCTGCCTGCGGGGATGTGATCAGCAAAGTGCTGGCTGTAAATGCTTTGTTTTTAATGTTTACGCTGCAGTTGCTAAATTACTGCAAAACACATCAACCTAAACGGATCCTTTTAAATGCCGGCACAGCACCCGTGGTAGGCACTCATTGTTGCACTAAAGTCAACATATTGGAAGAACCGGCGAGTCATTCATGAGCAGACCGCATTACTGGAAGTAATACTTCAATATTGATTGGATCTGGATGTTACACCAAAAGCAGATGCATGTCATTTAGAGGCTTTCTCTCATTCCATGCTCAGAAATTGGTTACTTTGTGCAGGTTGTTCCTACTTTAATAGTTAACTTCCTGAAGTTTGAGAAATGTCATTCAATTTAAAATGGCCTTTAACTAACCCCCAAGCACATTTCAGAATCAGTTTCTTAATCTGAAATTTGAATACCACCCCCCCAAAAAAACCTGACAAGCTGCTGTTTTCTGACACCACAGGAACTCATACCGAGTCAGAGTGTGAAATAGGGCAGTTTCAGTGCAAGAGCGGAGTGTGCATCCCAAGCCTCTGGAGATGTGATGATGACAATGACTGTTCAGACAGCAGCGATGAGGAGAACTGTCGTAAGTAGCCCAGAGTTTCTACATTCACACTTGCATTGTTATTTTATTGATCTTTACTCTTGTGTTCAGTATGAGCTTTTATTTGAATGTGTGAATACAATAGTTCACAGCTCATGAGTAACTTTTAATGAGTGAACCTGGACTGAGAATACACACTTTATTTTTGTTCTTCGGGGCTCTTTGGAATTCCCCTTTCAGCACAAACCTCTCATCCAGGATCAAAAGTCACATGACCAAAGGAATTTTTTTTGTACTTCTTACTAATTCAGATCCTCAGTAAAGCGGATTTGGGGCCTTAACTAATATTACATGTGGTTTTTATGCTTGTTTTGTTATTAACCCTGTGCTGCTGTTGATGTATGGAGTTAGATAGGTGAAATCAGGCTTACAAATACATTGCATATAGACTAAAACTGCTTTAGAGATTATGCCATGTCTGACACTTGGGGATTAGATTGCAGATTTATGTGTCATAATAATTAATGGTGAGTCATGTGGTTTTCTCCAGTTTATTAGATTTGGCTGCTTTTTGTAGTCTCTTGGTTATCTTTGTGTAGAAGTTGATAAGTGTGGAATGGCATGCGATTCTCATAATATGATAATTGTTTCATGGTTTCGGTGTGTCTATGCAAACATTTACAGCAAAAACAATGAACGTAAAAAATGAAATAAAAAAATGAAGTTTTTTATAACTGCTGCAAAAATATCTAATGCTTATGAGTCTTAAACTCATATTTCTAATATTAATTATTACATGATTTTTGATGCACAGACTAAAGAAAAAAAATGAATGAACACCCATTGAAATTAGTAGTAATTTCCAAGTGAATGGATCTATGCTATTCTATACTTAATATTGCAACACATGTATGATGAGCTGATCACTCTATCTGCTCAGGTTGTTATCCTGTTGACTTCTTAACTTATAAACTTTAGTTTCAAAGTACTCTTATCTTTAATGAGAGTAATTGGTGGTGCTTCTTAAGATCTTGCACCATAACTGCCTGTGCTCTCCGTCTCTGGAAATACAGCCTGCCCGTTGCCTTCCTGTGCAATTCCGTTTAATTCTCATCTCCCTTCAATTTCTCCCGTTGAATTTCAACCGGGTCAATCAGTGAACAAAAGGCATTTTCAACGATAACATACATTTTCTGAGCTGCTTTATAATTGTAGTCAATATTGGCAATGGCAACGGAGGAAATATTTGAAACCAGTCAGTCTCCGAATTTTGAGCAGTTAAAGTCGGAGCAAGAGGAATGTATAACACATTTCATTGGTGGCAGAGATGTTGTGGCCCTATTTACCCAGAGAGGTGCTTACGGCACTCGCAATTTCTGCAAAGTTTCATTGAGCTAGCACGCCAATGCTGTAATGTCAGCGATTGGGTAAAATCCTACCCACAATCACAACCAGTCTGTACAGAAGCAAAGCAAGAGATTGGCTTTTACCAGGTGCTTCCAGAAACATTCACAGCTTTGTCTTGCTTGTAAATAAAAAAAAAATAAATAAAGTGTAACAGCCTTGTTTTAGACAGCAGTGAACAACAGGTGTGGGAGGGTCAGCCCTGCATTACTTTGTGGATGGAGAAAACATTGCTCATTTTCCCATCTCATTAAGAGCATTTGCCATAAGAAGTAACTTTTAAAAATCTCATAACTCGATGCATCTACTCAACCAGTGCTTAATCACTTTCATGTGTAAACAATGAAATATTTGAAATTCACCAAGGAGTAGAAATAATTGAAACCTTGGTTTTTCTCTCTTAAGTTGAATGAAGAACAAGACCGGTATTTGTGGCATGATCATAAATTAGTCACTGAAGAAGATTTAAAAGTGGTTGTATTTGTGGTTAGATGGTTTAATACTTACAATAAAGACCACATGGTTCCTCATCTTGCTTTGTTGATGTGCTGAACCCTCAAAGATTAAGAATTCTGACTGCGTCTCTGTGACTCCGGAGATTTGAGTTTCTTGATGGTGGACAATACTGGAGGTGAGGTAGAATTAGCTTTTAAAGAGCTCGCCTTCTGTCTAGCAGGTGTTTGTTTTGCTTGGTGTAAGTGTTGCTCAGAGAGAATGTAAGAAATGTACCTTAAAACACAAGGTCATCCACTGTTCTTTACAGAGAGACGTTTTGTCTGTGGTGGAAATGAGGTCTGTGACTTTCATCTCTCTTCACTCTCTTTGCTACATATCTTGTAAGCTTCAGATGTGGGTATGCTTCTCTCCTGGGTTTGCTCTCACTCTCTGAATCACTGCATCTTCTCAGTCTCTACCTTTATGTACGTTTCCCCTATTGTTCCCTCTCTCCCTTGCTACCTGGTGTCATTCTTTTCTTTGAAGGCATTCTTAGTCTGTGAAAGTGTCTCTTCCTAAAAGGCTGTCTCATTTCCTCTGCATTCTAGTGTCCATTAATCGACTCTCTTGTGCCATTTTTAAATCATTTATTGCTTCACCTTGACAGCGCCAATGCCAAAAAGGTTGCGGCCACTCGCCTCAGATCCACAAAGAGCATCAGCTGACAGGTTGGTTGGAGATAAATCCAACAGCATGACTCTGGCTGCTGCCGTGATTCTCGTTGACTGGCAAGACGCCAGGCCTTCGAACAGATGCCAGCACTGCCGCTGCGCCCCCTCCCTCAAACCAAATATCACCAGCAAGAGCTCTGCGGAGAGGGGGTGGAGGCTGAACAGGAGAGGGAGGTGGAGAAAAGATGGGACAAATTTGACTGGGAGAAGCAAGATGGTGTAGAGCAGAAATGATGGGAGGAAAATAGGAACAACCGTTTCTGGAGAATTTCCAAAGATAGAAAAAAAAAAAAAAACAGGCCAAAATGAGCAGGGAAAGTGGCCATTGCTTTTATCCTACCAGCACTTCTGTGGCTGTTTCCAATCTGTATTTCAAATTTGAAAGATAGACAGAAAGTGGCAAGGATTTCTTTCAAACACTAGAAAAGTGGTCTTATACTTGTTTTAAAGAGCGACTAAAACTGGGAGGGAAATGCATCAATATCACAAGATGAAATTATATATTGTATATTTCTAATGCAGACTCCCTACTGTTATGTTTTACTTAGAGGGATTTATGTTGTATTTGTTGCACTTCTTAGGGCATTACTGTATTCTGTTGGGCCATTTATTATAATAAGGTTAGTATGTCAGAATAAGTTAACAAGCTTCTAGAGTACTATGTTAGATTTATCCTGAAGTATCCACCTACCATTCTTGTAAATAAGTACATTTAAAATGATCCTTTTGTGTTCATCATTCTGCTGTTTAAGTCTTTCATCTTCCTCTTCCTCTCTCCGCTACTTCATTCTCAACACGCCTCTTGTTTCCCTGGGAGACAGTAAAGTGGTGATGGTGGTTATGGTTTTTGGTGCATTTGTGCTGTCTTTGTGGACAGTACACCTACTCACATGTATGCTTAAACATTGGAACTGTCCGTTTCCTTTAGGTTCTTCATGGCCTACATTTAGGTTGTGGAATCCTATTGAAGAAGAAGGTTGCATACTTGTTCAAACTGGTGCTTCATAGGATAAAAAAAATACAAAATCATTCTGCGTTATAGCATCACAATAATCCTAAACTTAAGTTGTCATGTCCTTATCTTTGGCATAGTGGCCTTGATCAAGCAGCTTGTAAACATGTGATTTGATGGCATTTTCCATTAATATGACCAAAATAAACAGTAGCAATGATTGTGATGGTCTTTTAGTCTGTGATATTCACTATTAAGAGAAAGACCTGAGACTTTTGCATCTTGGATCACATTTTTTTGAGGGCTGTTAAGTATTTCTAATCATATTTTCTGTTTTACAAAGGATAGGATCTATTTATTTTCCAATCAAATTCCAACACACCATTGTTAACAGCTGCTCTGCTCAGTGATCATTCTTCCATACTGAGCAGGTAGCCATTCAGCAGGTTTCCACTACGTCTACTTGAGATAATTAAAAAGCCAAATATGACATAAATTCAGTGTGAACAAACTTTGTCTAAACTTTGTGTTGTCTAAACTGATTAAATCTAAAATATAACATGTGCTGTAAAAGAGCCTTTAGTGCTAAAAATCCCCAGAAAATAGCATGCAATTTCTGTCAATCCACCATTTAAACATAACTGTGAAAGTTTCCAAATGTCCCAGGAATCAGCCTTGAAAATACTTTGTGCAAAGGTGCAAGTACAGTTGTTGCTTTATTCTGTGTCTGAATATTAATCTGTCAAAGCTTTACTCAGCGGCCAGCTAAAGCTTCTGAAAGTTTTAACCCTAAATCATAACATGCACTTGGTTAAGAACACCAACACCACCAAAAGTCTTGAACCCTTTATGAACCTGGAAAACCAAGGATTGCAAAACAACTAAAAGCTGTGGGGCACAAACTCAATACCTCAGGGTGGGAAAAATGTTGTGGAGCTGTATATGAGCGTGTGCGCTCATGTGTGTTTGTGTGTCACAGCAAGACAATGAGTCTTAGATGGGGAGCGTCTCAGCTTCAGTCTGAGACCAACTTCCCATAGAGAAGACATCAGAACGCATTTCACGCTGCTGCCATGTGTTTGTGCGGGTGTGTGAGAGAGATCAGCCTTTCTCTCACGCACACACACACCACCCTCCTCACACAAAGACACACACGATAGTGTTATAAGAGACTGCAGAGAAGCGTTTTAGGCGCTAAAGGCATTGAAATGACACACACACACAAACATGCACGAACACATGTTGGTCACCTGCTCACACACACATGCACACGCAGACTGTTACAGCTGGGGCCAGAAATGTAAATTGAATGTGAGGTCAGAGAGACGAGGTGCATGATGCGCTGCACCGAACCAAGCTGCCTTTTCCTGGGGTAACCCCTAATCATAAGCCTAACAATGACTCTTAAATTGAAGTGATAACAAGTTCTGGTTGGCGTCAGGAAGTATGAAATTAGAATCATCCACAAGAGGTGGATGGACCATCAAAAAGCTAATATGTTTTGTAAACCAGCGTTAGCATGCCATGTTAACGGCTATCAAGCCTACAGAGGAGCTTTCAGCAGGCTTTTTCCTGTCCTATTTGAAAAATTGTTTTTGCCTTTTATGTTTCTCATTCTTTTTCAAAGGAGACTCTATCTGGTGAAATCACAAAGTTCTTTATCATTTTTAGAGTAGAGATGCACAAAGAAAAGAGCTGGTGACGTTCTCAGTCGATAGCCAATCAGATCAATGAATGCACCCTACTATTAAAAGCTTCCATGTCACTTTGAAATCAACACTCCTGTGTGGACACTGTTACTGAGGGAGTTGAACTCAAAAGTTAATGCATTTCATCGTCAGTGAAATGGTTTAGAATGAAGCTGAATACAAATATGAAAGAAGCTCTTTTAAAGAAATCAATTAAAAAAAATTGATTATGAAAATGTTCAGTGGCTTCCGTTACTCATTTCAGAAAGCTTTACAGATGAAAAAAAATACAATATTGTCACTCTCTAATCAGTTAAATAATTCAAAATACCTACAAAAGTTTCCTGAACATTAAAGCAGTTTTTCTGATAGTAAAATATATTTATTTTAAGAAATATATGTGCTGTATTTGTTTTTGTGAACCACCTTTATATATTGTATTGCAATGGGAAGTTAAAATGTGCTTTAAAAGACAAAACTTTGAGCCAGTTCATTAGGGAAGAATTTCCCAAATCCCCATTTAGGTACAGATTAAAGGAAGGTGGAAATTATGAAATTGGATTCAGCCAATTTCATAATTTCATCAGCCAAGTACTTTCCTGCTTCATTTCATACCTTTGTGTGAAGGTTTAAACTGAAAAATTTAATAGTTGAACTACTGTGAACTAGGTGCATATATATATAAAAATTCCCCTCTCACCCTCTGTGGGTGGTCTCTTTCATCCTCTGAGCTCGGGTCCTCTACCAGAGGCCTGGGAGCTTGAGGGTTCTGCGCAGTATCTTGGCTGTGCCTAGAACTGCACATTTCTGGACTGAGATGTCTGATGTTGTTCCTGGGATCTGTTTGAGCCACTGCTCCAGTTTGGGGGTGACTGCCCCGAGGGCCCCTATGACCACAGGCACCACTGTGGTCTTCACCTTCCAGGCCTTCTCCAGTTCCTCTCTGAGGCCCTGGTATTTCTCCAGTTTCTCATGCTCCTTTTTCCTGATGTTGTGGTCACTTGGTATTGCTACATCCACCACAACGGCTTTCCTCTGTTCTTTATCCACCACCACAATGTCCGGTTGGTTCGCCATTACCATCTTGTCTGTCTGGATCTGGAAGTCCCACAGGATCTTAGCTCGGTCATTCTCCACCACCTTTGGGGGTGTTCCCCACTTTGACCTCGGGGCTTCCAGTCCATATTCGGCACAGATGTTCCTGTACACTATGCCCGCCACTTGGTTATGTCGTTCCATGTATGCTTTCCCTGCCAGCATCTTGCACCCTGCTGTTATGTGCTGGACTGTCTCAGAGGCCTCCTTGCACAACCTACACCTTGGGTCTTGTCTGGTGTGGTAGATCTGAGCCTCTATTGCTCTGGTGTTTAGTGCCTGTTCCTGGGCGGCCAGGATGAGGGCCTCTGTGCTGTCCTTGAGTCCAGCTTTCTCCAGCCATTGGTAGGATTTCCTGATATCAGCCACTTCAGTTATTTGTCGGTGGTACATCCCATGTAGGGGCTTGTCTTCCCATGATGGTTCCTCCAGCACCTCGTCCTCTGTTCCCCATTGTCTGAGACATTCGCTGAGCACATCGTCCATTGAGGCTTTGTCCTTGATGTATTTATGGATCTTGGATGTTTCATCCTGGACAGTGGCTCTCACACTCACTAGTCCTCTGCCTCCTTCCTTACGGCTTGTGTACAGTCTCAGGGTGCTGGATTTGGGGTGGAACCCTCCATGCATGGTTAGCAGCTTCCGAGTCTTAACGTCCGTGGCCTTTATCTCTTCCATTGGCCAGCTAATTATTCCGGCAGGGTATCTGATTACTGGTAAGGCATAGCTGTTTATTGCACGGATCTTGTTCTTGCCATTGAGCTGGCTTCTCAGGACTTGCCTTATTCGTTGGAGGTATTTGGCTGTGGCTCCTTTCCTTGTGACCTCATCGAGGTTGCCATTTGCTTGTGGTATTCCCAGGTACTTGTAGCTGTGCTCTATGTCTGCTATTGTTCCCTCTGGGAGTGAGACCCCTTCTGTGTGGATGACCTTCCCTCTCTTTGTAACCATCCGGCCACACTTCTCTAGTCCGAATGACATCCCAATGTCAGTGCTGTAGATCCTGGTGGTGTGGATCAGTGAGTCGATGTCTCGCTCGTTCTTGGCGTACAGCTTGATGTCATCCATGTAGAGGAGGTGACTGATTGTGGCCCCATTCTTGAGTCGGTATCCGTAGCCAGTCTTGTTGATGATTTGGCTAAGGGGGTTCAGGCCTATGCAGAACAGCAGTGGGGACAGAGCATCTCCTTGGTATATGCCACATTTGATGGA